>NC_081358.1:123381530-123576850 GCF_030684315.1 Stegostoma tigrinum | reverse complement strand
GGGGATAGGGTGGATGTTGAAGGCAGGGGATGGGGGGGATGTTGAAGTGGGGGATGGGGGGAATGTTGAAGGTGGGGGATGGGGTGGATGTTGAAGGTGGTGGATGGGGTGGATGTTGAAAGTGGTGGATGGGGTGGATGTTGAAGGTGGGGGATGGGGGGGATGTTGAAGGTGGTGGATGGGGGGGATGTTGAAGGTGGGGGGATGGGGGGGATGTTGAAGGTGGGGGATGGGGGGGATGTTGAAGGTGGTGGATGGGGGGGATGTTGAAGGTGGGGGATGGGGGGATGTTGAAGGTGGGGGATGGGGGGGATGTTGAAGGTGGGGATGGGGGGGATGTTGAAGGTGGGGGATGTTGAAGGTGGGGGATGGGGGGATGTTGAAGGTGGTGGATGGGGGGGATGTTGAAGGTGGGGGATGGGGGGATGTTGAAGGTGGTGGATGGGGGGGATGTTGAAGGTGGTGGATGGGGGGGATGTTGAAGGTGGGGGATGGGGGGATGTTGAAGGTGGGGGATGGGGGGGATGTTGAAGGTGGGGAATGGGGGGATGTTGAAGGTGGGGGATGTTGAAGGTGGTGGATGGGGGGATGTTGAAGGTGGTGGATGCGGTGGATGTTGAAGGTGGGGGATGGGGTGGATGTTGAAGGTGGGGGATGGGGGGATGTTGAAGGTGGTGGATGGGGTGGATGTTGAAGGTGGTGGATGGGGGGGATGTTGAAGTGGGGGATGGGGTGGATGTGAAGTGGGGGATGGGGTGGATGTTGAAGTTGGGGGATAGGGGTGGATGTTGAAGGTGGTGGATGGGGTGGATGTTGAAGTGGTGGATGGGGTGGATGTTGAAGGTGGGGGATGGAGGGGATGTTGAATGTGGGGGATGGGGTGGATGTTGAAGGTGGGGGATGGGGTGGATGTTGAAGGTGGGGGATGGGGGGGATGTTGAAGTGGGGGATGGGGGGGATGTTGAAGGTGGGGGATGGGGTGGATGTTGAAGGTGGTGGATGGGGGGGATGTTGAAGGTGGGGGATGGGGTGGATGTTGAAGGTGGGGGGTGGGGTGGATGTTGAAGGTGGGGAATGGGGTGGATGTTGAAGTTGGGGGATGGGGTGGATGTTGAAGTTGGGGGATGGGGTGGATGTTGAAGGTGGGTGGATGGGGGGGGATGTTGAAGGTGGGGGATGGGGGGGATGTTGAAGGTGGGGGATGGGGTGGTTGAAGGTGGGGGATGGGGATGTGAAGGTGGGGGATGGGGTGGATGTGAGGTGGGATGTGAGGTGGTGGATGGGGTGGATGTGAGGTGGGATGGGGGGTTGAAGGTGGTGGATGGGGGGGATGTTGAGGTGGGGATGGGGGTGTGTTGAAGGTGGGCATGGGGTGGATGTTGAAGGTGGGGATGGGAGGGATGTTGAAGGTGGGGGATGGGGTGGATGTTGAAGGTGGGGGATGGGGGGGATGTTGAAGGTGGGGGATGGGGTGGATGTTGAAGGTGGGGATGGGTGGATGTTGAAGGTGGGGGATGGGGTGGATGGTGAAGGTGGGGGATGGGGGGGATGTTGAAGGTGGGGGATGGGGTGGATGTTGAAGGTGGGATGGGGTGGATGTTGAAGGTGGTGGATGGGGTGGTTGAGGTGGGGATGGGGGATGTGAGGTGGTGGATGGGGGGGATGTGAGGTGGTGGATGGGGGGATGTTGAAGGTGGGGATGGGGGGATGTTGAAGGTGGGGGATGGGGGGATGTTGAAGGTGGGGGATGGGGGGATGTGATGGTGGGATTGGGTGGTGGGTTGGGGGTGGGTGGTTGGATGGTGGGGGTGGGGTGGATGTTGAAGGTGGGGGATGGGGTGGATGTTGAAGGTGGGGGATGGGGTGGATGTTGAAGGTGGGGGATGGGGTGGATGTGAGTTGGGGGTGGGGATGTTGAAGGTGGGGATGGGGGGATGTTGAAGTGGGGGATGGGGGGATGTTGAAGGTGGGGGATGGGGTGGATGTTGAAGGTGGTGGATGGGGTGGATGTTGAAGGTGGTGGATGGGGTGGATGTTGAAGGTGGGGGATGGGGGGATGTTGAAGGTGGTGGATGGGGGGGATGTTGAAGGTGGGGGATGTTGAAGGTGGGGGGGGGTTGATGTGGTGGGGGATGGGGGGATGTTGAAGGTGGGGATGGGGGGGATGTTGAAGGTGGGGGATGTTGAAGGTGGTGGATGGGGGGGATGTTGAAGGTGGGGGATGGGGGATGTTGAAGGTGGTGGATGGGGGGGATGTTGAAGGTGGTGGATGGGGGGGATGTTGAAGGTGGGGGATGGGGGGGATGTTGAAGGTGGGGATGGGGGGGATGTTGAGGTGGGGGATGTTGATGGTGGGGGATGGGGGGATGATGAGGTGGTGGTTGGGTGGTGTTGAGGTGGGGATGGGGTGGATGTTGAAGGTGGGGGATGGGTGGATGTTGAAGGTGGGGGATGGGGGAGATGTTGAAGGTGGGGATGGGGGGATGTTGAAGGTGGTGGATGGGGGGATGTTGAAGGTGGGGGATGGGGGGATGTTGAAGGTGGGGGATGGGGGGGATGTTGAAGGTGGGGAATGGGGGGATGTTGAAGGTGGGGGATGTTGAAGGTGGGGGATGGGGGGATGTTGAAGGTGGTGGATGGGTGGATGTTGAAGGTGGGGATGGGGGGATGTTGAAGGTGGGGTGGGGGATGTTGAGTTGGGGGTGGGGATGTTGAAGGTGGGGATGGGGGATGTTGAAGGTGGGGGATGGGGGTGTTGAAGGTGGTGGATGGGGTGGTGTGAGGTGGTGATGGGGTGGATGTGAAGGTGGGGGATGGGGTGGATGTTGAAGGTGGGGGATGGGGTGGATGTTGAAGTGGGGTTGGGTGGATGTTGAAGGTGGGGGATGGGGGGGATGTTGAAGTGGGGATGGGGGGGATGTTGAAGGTGGGGGATTGGGTGGATGTTGAAGGTGGTGGATGGGGTGGATGTTGAAGGTGGGGGATGGGGGGGGATGTTGAAGGTGGGGATGGGGTGGATGTTGAAGGTGGGGGATGGGGGGGATGTTGAAGTTGGGGGATGTTGAGGTGGGGGATGGGGGATGTTGAAGGTGGTGGATGGGGGGGATGTTGAAGGTGGGGGATGGGGGATGTTGAGGGTGGTGGATGGGGGGGATGTTGAAGGTGGTGGTTGGGGGGGATGTTGAAGGTGGGGGATGGGGGGATGTTGAAGGTGGGGATTGGGGGGATGTTGAAGGTGGTGGATGCGGTGGATGTTGAAGGTGGGGGATGGGGTGGATGTTGAAGGTGGGGGATAGGGTGGATGTTGAAGGTGGGGGATGGGGGATGTTGAAGGTGGTGGATGGGGGGGATGTTGAAGGTGGGGGATGGGGGGATGTTGAAGGTGGGGATGGGGGGTGGGTGGGTGGGGATGGGGGGTTGTGAGGTGGGGGTGTTGAAGGTGGGGATGGGGGGTGTTGAGGTGGTGGTGGATGCGGTGGATGTTGAAGGTGGGGGATGGGGTGGATGTTGAGGTGGGGGATAGGGTGGATGTTGAAGGTGGGGGATGGGGGAGATGTTGAGGTGGGGGGTGGGGGATGTTGAAGGTGGTGGATGGGGTGGATGTTGAAGGTGTTGGATGGGGTGGATGTTGAAGGTGGGGGATGGGGTGGATGTTGAAGTGGGGGATGGGGTGGATGTTGAAGTTGGGGGATAGGGTGGATGTTGAAGGTTGGGGATGGGGGGGATGTTGAAGTGGGGGATGGGGGGATGTTGAAGGTGGGGGATGGGGTGGATGTTGAGGTGGTGGATGGGGTGGATGTTGAAGTGGTGGATGGGGTGGATGTTGAAGGTTGGGGGATGGGGGGGATGTTGAAGGTGGTGGATGGGGGGGATGTTGAGGTGGGGGATGGGGGGATGTTGAAGGTGGGGGATGGGGGGGATGTTGAGGTGGTGGATGGGGGGGATGTTGAGGTGGGGGGATGGGGGGATGTTGAGGTGGGGGATGGGGGGGATGTTGAAGGTGGGGAATGGGGGGGATGTTGAGGTGGGGGATGTTGAAGGTGGGGGATGGGGGGATGTTGAAGGTGGTGGATGGGGGGGATGTTGAAGGTGGGGGATGGGGGATGTTGAGGTGGTGGATGGGGGGGATGTTGAGGTGGTGGATGGGGGGGATGTTGAAGGTGGGGATGGGGGGATGTTGAAGGTGGGGGTTGGGGGGGATGTTGAGGTGGGGATGGGGGGGATGTTGAAGGTGGGGGGATGTTGAGGTGGGGGATGGGGGGATGTTGAGGTGGTGGATGGGTGGATGTTGAAGGTGGGGGATGGGTGGATGTTGAAGGTGGGGGATGGGGGGATGTTGAAGGTGGTGGATGGGGTGGATGTTGAAGGTGGTGGATGGGGTGGATGTTGAAGGTGGGGGATGGGGTGGATGTTGAAGTGGGGATGGGGTGGATGTTGAGTTGGGGGATAGGGTGGATGTTGAAGGTAGGGGTTGGGGGGGATGTTGAAGTGGGGGATGGGGGGATGTTGAGGTGGGGGTTGGGGTGGATGTTGAAGGTGGTGGATGGGGTGGATGTTGAAGTGGTGGATGGGGTGGATGTTGAAGGTGGGGGATGGAGGGGATGTTGAAGTGGGGGATGGGGGGATGTTGAAGGTGGGGGATAGGGTGGTTGTTGAGGTGGGGGATGGGGGGGATGTTGAAGTGGGGGATGGGGGGGATGTTGAGGTGGGGGATGGGGTGGATGTTGAGGTGGTGGTGGGGGGGATGTTGAGGTGGGGGTGGGGTGGTATTGAGGTGGGGGGTGGGGTGGATGTTGAGGTGGGGATGGGGTGGATGTTGAGGTGGGGGTTGGGGTGGATGTTGAGTTGGGGGATGGGGTGGATGTTGAGGTGGTGGATGGGGGGGGATGTTGAAGGTGGGGGTTGGGGGGGATGTTGAGGTGGGGGGTGGGGTGGGTATTGAGGTGGGGGATGGGAGGGATGTTGAAGGTGGGGGATGGGGTGGATGTTGAGGTGGGGATATTGAGGTGGTGGATGGGGTGGATGTTGAAGGTGGGGAATGGGGTGGATGTTGAAGGTGGTGGATGGGGGGGGATGTTGAAGGTGGGGGATGGGGGTGTGTTGAAGGTGGGCCATGGGGTGGATGTTGAAGGTGGGGAATGGGAGGGATGTTGAAGGTGGGGGATGGGGTGGATGTTGAAGGTGGGGGATGGGGGGGATGTTGAAGGTGGGGGATGGGGTGGATGTTGAAGGTGGGGAATGGGAGGGATGTTGAAGGTGGGGGATGGGGTGGATGGTGAAGGTGGGGGATGGGGGGGGATGTTGAAGGTGGGGGATGGGGTGGATATTGAAGGTGGGAGATGGGGTGGATGTTGAAGGTGGTGGATGGGGGGGATGTTGAAGGTGGGGGATGGGGGAATGTTGAAGGTGGTGGATGGGGGGGATGTTGAAGGTGGTGGATGGGGGGGATGTTGAAGGTGGGGGATGGGGGGATGTTGAAGGTGGGGGATGGGGGGGATGTTGAAGGTGGGGATTGGGGGGATGTTGAAGGTGGTGGATGGGGGGGATGTTGAGGTGGGGGATGGGGGGGATGTTGAAGTTGGGGGATGTTGAGGTGGGGGATGGGGGGATGTTGAGGTGGTGGATGGGGGGGATGTTGAAGGTGGGGGATGGGGGAATGTTGAAGGTGGTGGATGGGGGGGTTGTTGAAGGTGGTGGATGGGGGGGGATGTTGAGGTGGGGGATGGGGGGGTGTTGAAGGTGGGGAATGGGGGGGGATGTTGAAGGTGGGGGATAGGGTGGATGTTGAGGTGGGGGATGGGGATGTTGAGGTGGTGGATGGGGGGATGTTGAAGGTGGGGATTGGGGATGTTGAAGGTGGGGGTTGGGGGGGATGTTGAAGGTGGGGAATGGGGGGGATGTTGAAGGTGGGGGATGTTGAGGTGGGGGATGGGGGGATGTTGAAGGTGGTGGATGGGGGGGTTGTTGAGGTGGGGGTTGGGGGATGTTGAGGTGGTGGATGGGGGGGATGTTGAAGGTGGTGGATGGGGGGGATGTTGAGGTGGGGGATGGGGGGATGTTGAAGGTGGGGGATGGGGGAGATGTTGAAGGTGGGGAATGGGGGGGATGTTGAAGGTGGGGGATGTTGAAGGTGGGGGATGGGGGGATGTTGAAGGTGGTGGATGCGGTGGATGTTGAAGGTGGGGGATGGGGTGGATGTTGAAGGTGGGGGATAGGGTGTATGTTGAAGGTGGGGGATGGGGGAGATGTTGAAGGTGGGGGATGGGGGGATGTTGAAGGTGGGGGATGGGGGGATGTTGAGGTGGTGGATGTGGTGGATGTTGAAGTGGTGGATGGGGTGGATGTTGAAGGTGGGGGATGGAGGGGATGTTGAAAGTGGGGGATGGGGGGATGTTGACGGTGGGGGATAGGGTGGATGTTGAAGGTGGGCGATGGGGGGGATGTTGAAAGTGGGGGATGGGGGGGATGTTGAAGGTGGGGGATGGGGTGGATGTTGAAGGTGGTGGATGGGGGGGATGTTGAAGGTGGGGGATGGGGTGGATATTGAAGGTGGGGGGTGGGGTGGATGTTGAAGGTGGGGAATGGGGTGGATGTTGAAGGTGGGGGATGGGGTGGATGTGAAGTTGGGGGATTGGGTGGATGTTGAAGGTGGTGGATGGGGGGGGATGTTGAAGGTGGGGGATGGGGGGGATGTTGAAGGTGGGGGATGGGGTGGATATTGAAGGTGGGGGATGGGAGGGATGTTGAAGGTGGGGGATGGGGTGGATGTTGAAGGTGGGGAATGTTGAA
Organism: Stegostoma tigrinum; assembly: GCF_030684315.1. Lineage (NCBI taxonomy): Eukaryota > Metazoa > Chordata > Chondrichthyes > Orectolobiformes > Stegostomatidae > Stegostoma > Stegostoma tigrinum. Next base: position 123,570,061 of record NC_081358.1, on the reverse strand, counting down.
GGTGGTGGATGGGGTGGAAGTTGAAGGTGGGGAATGGGGTGGATGTTGAAGGTGGTGGATGGGGGGGGATGTTGAAGGTGGGGGATGGGGGTGTGTTGATGGTGGGCCATGGGGTGGATGTTGAAGGTGGGGAATGGGAGGGATGTTGAAGGTGGGGGATGGGGTGGATGTTGAAGGTGGGGGATGGGGGGGATGTTGAAGGTGGGGGATGGGGTGGATGTTGAAGGTGGGGAATGGGAGGGATGTTGAAGGTGGGGGATGGGGTGGATGTTGAAGGTGGGGGATGGGGGGGATGTTGAAGGTGGGCGATGGGGTGGATATTGAAGGTGGGAGATGGGGTGGATGTTGAAGGTGGTGGATTGGTTGGATGTTGAAGGTGTGGGGTGGGGTGGATGTTGACGGTGGGGGATGTTGAAGGTGGTGGATGGGGTGCCAATTAGGCTGTTTTGGCCTTGACTTTGTGACCACACAGCAGATCCATAGACACATGGGAAACAGAGGGAGAAGGCCATTCATCCCTTCGAATCTGTTCTGCTGATCCACATGATCATGACTAATCATCCAACTCAGTCTGCTGTTCCCATTTTCTCCCCAAAACCCTTCAAACGCTTTAGCCCTAAGAACTATAGCTAACTCCTTCAGGCTGTCTCATTGATGTGTGATCATCACTGTTGAAAATGTATCTCATGGCTTATAAGTACTCGCCTCAACAGTGACCACTTCGCCTGTAGGTGCATGTTTGCAATAAAAGACACTTTCTGATCTCCTGACACCATTTTGAAGGAGGTGTCCCTAGTGAACTGCTCAATATTTATTCAGCACCAAATAGACTATTCGGTGATTGTGGCTTTCCTGTCTGTGGAAGCTTGCTGTGCTCAAATTGACAGCTGCATTGCCTTTAATAGAGGAACGACTCAATTTGCACAAAGTAATTCATTGTTCTGCAATTCAGAGGAACCTGAGGTTGTGAGGGGTGCTGTTGGGGGTCATTGTTTAGTTGCAAAGTCTCGCTTTCCCATTAGACCGGCAGCACCCCTTCGTTTGGTTTAGATACATCTACAAATAAGGAGGCAGGGTTTCACTATGCCTTGAGCAGCAGACTTTGCAGACAAATGTCTCTGTCATTACCGACTTCCTCATTCACGGTTAGTCATCTGTCTCCAGCTAACTCTCCTAATAATACTCTCGCTCGCAGATGTCAAGTGGTGTGTCTCGGTCACTGAAATTCTCACTTTCTTAAGTCAGCTCTTGTAAGTTCAAGCTCAAGAACAAGTCAGCTGTTGCTTTTCTAAACTCCAGTTTATTTTTATTCATTCACAGGAAATAACCATCGCAGGTTAAGCCAGCATTTATCGCCCAATTGCAGTTGAGAAGCATTGTTATGCATCTGGAGCCACCAGTAAAACCCAACGGTCATCATTAGACTCTTAATTCCAGGCTTTTGTTGGATTCAAATTCTCCCATGGCAGGATTAAAACCTAAGTGCCCAGAACTATAATACCACAAGGCCACCACATCCACTCCAAGCTTAACATGTCCATTGAAAACAACATGCTCTTGTAAACGTTCTCTGAACAGGTTCAAGTGCATTTATATCCTTTCTTCAATAAAGAAGCTTGTCCTGTACATGATACAGTGAGATAACTGCTCATCTCCTCAGTCTTAAATAATTGGCCCCTTTTCAACAGCGCGCATTGCTCCTAACATTTCGATCCTCACGTCCAGCGGAAACAATCTCCCAGCATTTGCCCAATCAAGCCCCTTCGGAATCCTGTATGCTTCAATGATGTCAGGAGTCACACGACACCAGGCTATGGTCCTACAGATCTATTTGAAAGCTTTTGGAGCGTTGCTCCTTCATCAGGTGGAGTGGAGAGAAGACACTGGCACAGAGAGAAACAGAGTTAAAGTTTCAGGTGTGTTACAGCGCCGTCTGTGTGTGTGTGTGTGTGTGTTTGTGTGTCAGTGTGTGTGCGTTTGTGTGTGTGTGTGTGTGTGTTTGTGTCTGTCTGTCTGTGTGTGTGTGTGTGTTTGTGTGTGTCTGTGTGTCTGTCTGTGTGTGTGTGTGTTTGTGTGTCAGTGTGCGTGCGTGTGTGTGTGTGTTTGTGTGTGTCAGTGTGCGTGTGTGTGTGTGTCTGCCTGTCTGTCTGTCTGTGTGTGTGTGTCTGTGTGTGTGTGTGTGTGTATGTGTTTGTGTGTCAGTCTGCGTGTGTGTGTGTGTGTGTCTGTCTGTCTGTGTGTGTGTGTGTGTGTGTGTGCGCGCATGTGTGTGTGTGTGTGTGTGTGTGTGTGTGTGTGTGCATTCCTACACTAACAGACTGCAGCAATTTGTGAAGGCAGCTCTCCCTCACAATTTGCGGGATAACTGATTGATATAACCCCAGAGAGGTCAGTAACCCATCACCAGGTCCCCCGTTATTTACATGAAGAGAGTCCCAACAATGACCCAGCTCCCTCAGAGCCAGCTCTCAGAGTGAACAGAACCTTGGACATTCCTGTTTATATGTGTCAGCTGGGACTCCCTGATTGGACCAGGCTAACAGCCCTGATCATGGAATTCAGATTCTATGAGACTACCTCGTTCCGGAACATTCAGAAAGGCACTCAAAGAGCCAGGCCTATTTCGCTCCTGCACCGTTGGGGATTTTGCAGCTTTCATATGGCCCTAGTGCTCATTCAGAACTGTCATACCCACCTGAATTTGTACAGGCCTGACCTCACGTCAACCATCCCTCTCACCCATACAGGGCCATTCCCATGGTTCCTGCACCAAACTTTGTCGCCTGAAGTCATTTGTTTCTCTCGTGTAACAGAGCCTTGTGTCAGGCATTGACGTCCCTGAGGCTGATTCACCCTCCCCTCCAGGTCTGGGAAGACCAGATCCAACCTGGTGTAGAGTCCTCTCCCCATTAGCAACTCTGGTGGAGCTCTCCCTATTGTTTCACGAGGGCTGGTCCTATAATCAACCGGGAACCACGACAGTTCGGTATCTCGTGAAGGTGTCGGCTATTTCTTTAAATCTGCCTTCAAAGTTTGGACTGCTGTTTCTGCCTGACCGTTGGATGATGGATGGTATGGAGCTGTGCTTTCATGTCGAATACCACTTGCCTTGAGGAAGTACTAAATTCCCTGCTAGTGAATGATGGCCTGCTACCTATGACTGACACTTCCAGGGTCTGTGAGGCAGAGGTGCTGTTGCTTCCTCTGTACACTCTTGAGATGTGTCCAAGCAGACTGAAATGGATTGATTGAAATAACTGTAATGATGAAGATGAGATGATATTCATGAGAAGCAAATGGGGCAGTTGTATAAATAAAGCAGCAAGTTCTGGAATTCGCATTATTTCCTCAATCCCCTGAGCTCAGCGTATAATTTGTGCGCTACTAATGACATGTGTCATTAACCACGTTGTTAATTTTCCAACAAGATTAGTTTCTGTTTTGGCAAGATGAGTTTTGAGCTGCTGATGACTCCTGCAGCCTCCTAGCTATAACACTTATTAACTGTGCTGGAGTTAAGCCGAGTTTTGTTGTTCACTTTCTCCTGTGTGTCGCTAGGCCGGTTGCCTAGGCAACCCGTGAGAGACTGAAATCTAACCATTAATCTGTCTGGCGTTCCAGAAGGAAGCGTTAGCACACAGATTAGGGTTAAGCATTTACAATTTATCCAAGACTGCAAATTCCATCCTTTGTTACCCTTCCCTTCCTTGAATCTAGTCAGAGGCGAGATTCCTGACGAAGGCAGGGTTTACTGTGATCTCTCAGATGCAGCATCTACCTCCCACAGTGACTGTTCATTCAGATCCACATGGTGCTGGAGTGATGGATAGCTTTGATTTCACAGAATGCATTGTGTGGGATTCAAACCACTCCAGCTCTGTTTACAAACAACGCTCCACCATCTTGACCCCATTGCGGCATCCTGCATGGAGTCTCTACACTGCGGAAAGATGCCATTCAGCTCATCGCGGCCCTCCAAAGAGCATCCCACCTAGACCCACCTCCCTGCATTTCCCTCAGCCAATCCACATTAACCTGCACATCTATGGACCGTGGGAGGAAACCCATGCAGACACAGGGAGAATGTGCAAACTCCGCACAGACAGTCGCCCGAGGCTGGAATCGAACCCGGGTCCCTGGTGCTGTGAGGCTTCAGTGCTAACCACTGAGCCACCGTGCCGCCCTTCTATAACCATTTTATAATTCTTTTCCTTCTCACATTTATATCCAGCTTCCGCTTCAAGATGATCATGTCTGCTATCAGCTACATTTTTTTTCTTCTACTTCCTCCCAGGATGCTTTGGCTGCGTACCCCAGCACTTCTAACTCAGAGGACAGTTCAGAGCCCACCCCCGTGCTGTGGGTCTCACATTAGCTGAGATCAGGCTGGGTGAAGAGAGAGAAGATACAGAGGGGCCTCCCCGACAATTCTCAATGATTTCACGGCCATCATTAGACTTTGATTATTTTTTACTCCTGATTTATTGAAACCAAATCCACCTTGCCTGTGCTCCTCCTCATCTTATACTTCCCTCTCAGGCTGCTGCCCCCACCCCAACAAAAGTTTTCTGCTCCAACGAAAACAGCCCGAGCTTATTCAGTCTCTCTTCATTGCTGAAATGCTCCGACCTGGGCAACATCCTGGTGAATCTCCTCTGCACCCCCCACCCCAGTGGAATCACTCCCTTCCTGCAGGAGTTCCCAGTTTACAAATGTCCAACTTACAAATGCATGCATCCACAAGCATGTTTCCATGCATGGTTTTCAAATGTAAAGATCTGAAATCCCAACATTTCCAGTACTTCTGAGGAGCAGCTCTCCGTTGTCCTGCAGGTCGTGTTCCGACTTGCATATAATCGACTTCTGAGCAGACTCCAGAACATTTGCCACTTGGGATCTGCCTGTGTATTATAGAGAAGGGAACTCCAGCTGTAGCCTGGCCAAAGTTTGCAGCCTCTGAGCAGAAAGCATTAAGGGGAGTATAAGCAGCAATAAAAAACGAGGGAAGCTCAGCAGGTCTGGCAACATCAGTGCAGAGAGAAACAACATTCTCATTTCAAGTCTAGTACGACTGTTGAAGGCATGCCATAGCAGACTTCAAACCTTATCCATTGCTTCTCTGTCCACAGATGCTGCCAGACCTGTGAGGTTCTCTGTTTTTTTTTACTGTAGCCAGTATTTTGCTTTTGTTTGAAGGTTAAGTGGTAATTAAATAGAGTGTTCAAAATCACATAGGGCTTTGAGATCATAAATAAGGAAGCAGTTTGGGAAGAGTGTCGAAGCACTCTGGGAAGAGCGTCAAAGAGTGACACCAGATAAGGGGAAGCAGCTGTTTGCATGTGTAAAGGGAGGTGAATATTCATATGATAGTAGGAACTGCAGATGCTGGAGAATCTGAGATAACAAGGTATCGAGATGATGAACACCACAGGCCAAGCAGCATCAGACGAGCAGGAAGGCTAACATTTTGGGTCTGGATCTTTCTTCAGAAATAGGTCTAGGCCTGAAACATGAGCTTCCCTGCTCCTCTGATGTTGCTTTGTTCACCCAGCTCTACATGCTGAATATTCAGATTACTTAGATCGCTTTTCATTTGTAAGGCCTCCATTTTAGGTTTATGACTTTAATAGTCAATAGTACAGAGATGCAGAGAAGAACAACCCTAGTGTAATCGATACGATTTGATTTTAAGAGCAACCTAGGGGTTTGGGTAAAAACAGTAAGTGACAGCAGCAGAGTTCCAAGCTACAGTGTGCTCCTCCTGCTCTGTGTGGCAAGTCAGACACAGTTCCAGCCCCCGAGGTCAGCATGTGTACGTGAAGTATCTCCAGTAGCAGCTCCTGGTGGCTTGGGTTTCAGAGCCACATTGGCAGCTGGAGGCACTGAGCAGCTTCCACAAAGCTGACAGAATCGTGGAGAGCAGGCACAGGGAGATAGCCACTGTCCAGGCTAAGACTCCACAGGCAGGCGAGGTGAGAGTGACAGTCCTTGATATCAAGGCTCCATTCGACCAAGTGTGGCATCAAGGAGCCCTGGCAAAACAAAGGCTACTGGGGGCGGGGGGTGGTGTGGGTGCATGCTCTACGCTGGTTGGAGCCATACCTGACACATCGGAGCATAGTCATGGCTGTCGGAGGTCAGTAATCTCAGCTGCAGAACATGTGTGCAGGAGTTCCTCAGGGTAGTGCCCTAGGCCCAACCATCTTCAGCTGCTTCATCAATGTATTTCCCTCCATCATAAGGTCAGAATTGGGGATGTTCGCCAATGATTTTATAATGTTCAGCACCATTCGTGACTCCTCAGATACTGAAGCAGTCCATGTTCAAATGCAACAAGATCTGGACAATATCCAGGCTTGGGCTGACAAGTGGCAAGTAACATTCATGTCACACAAATGCCAGGCTATGACCATCACCAATAAGAGACGATCTAAACATTGGCCCTTGACATTCAATGGTATTACCTTCAGTGAATCCCCCATTATCAACATCCTCAGGGTTACCATTGACCAGAAACTCATCTGGACTCACCACATTAACACAGTGGCTACAAGAGCAGGCCAGAGGCGAGGAATCCTGCAGTGAGCAACTCATCTCCTGACTCCCCAAAGTCTGTCCACCATCTAGAAGGCACAAGCCAGGAGTGTGATGGAACACTCCCCCCTTTCCTGGATGGGTGCAGCTCCAACAACACAGAAACTTGACACTTGAAACTTGAAAGCAGCCAACTTGATTGGCACCACATCCACAAACATCCACTCCACCCACCACCAACACTCAGTAGCAACAGTCTGTACCACCTACAAGATGCACTGCAGAAATTCACCAAAGATCCTCAGGCAGCACCTTCCAGACTCACAACCATTTCCATCGAGAAGGACAAGAGCAGCAGATTCATGGGAACACCAACCTTGCAGAAACTCCTTTGAGCCACTCACCATCCTAATTTGGAAATATATCGCCGTTCCTTTACTGCCGCTGGGTCAAAATCCTGGAATTACCACCTTAATGGCATTGTGGATCAACACACAGCATGTGGACTGCAGCAGTTCAAGAAGGCAGCTCACCCCCACCTTCTGAAAGGGGCAACTAGGGATAGGCACAAACTGCTGGACCAGGCAGTCACTATCACATCCCACAAATGAGTGAAAGAAAAGAAAGAGAACAAGTGACTACCAGGCCTGGTGGATAGTGCTGAAGCCTCCTGTGGCCACTCCCTTGTAAACAAATAGATTTTAGATACTTTTGAGGGGAATGGCCTGTCACTGTCAAATCCATCACAGAACAGTTGGCTCTCGTGCATGAGAGAAGAGGACTAAGTGTGGAAAGGCCACAGGACAGTCCACCGTAAGGGGGATAGGTGGCTGTAAACAAGACTCCAGGATGGTACATTGCCTCCCAGGAGCTAGGGCCAAGGATATCTCAGGGTGGCTACAGGTCATCCTAGAGGGGTCAGTAACCAACCAGTAGTCATGGTACGAAGTTGGCTGCTTTGACCTGGGTGGTATCAAGTTTCTGTGTTGTTGGGGCTGCACCGCTTCAGGAAAGTGGGGGCTATTCCATCGCACTCCTGACTTGTGCCTTCTAGATGTGGACAGACTTTGGGGAGTCAGGAGATGAGTTGCTCACTGCAGGATACCAACAACATAGGCTAAAAAAAAACAGATAAGGTCCTAAAGACAGAATATTGGGAGTTAGGAAGCAAATTAAAAAGTAGGACCTCAAAGGTAATGCTCACAGGATTGCTACCTGTGCCACATTTCATACAGCCATAGTCACACAGGCAGAAAGACCCTTTGGTCCAATCCCAAACTATAATAGCCTCAGCTGCCTGCGCTCGGGCCATATCCCTCCAAACTTTTCTTATTCAAGTACTTATCCAAATGTGTTTTAAATCTTGCAACTGTACCCACATCCATCACTTCCTCTGGAAGGTGATTCCAATCATGAACCACTTTCTGTGTAAAAAATTGCCCCCTCATGGCTTTTTTCAATCATTCTCCTCTCACCTAAAAAATACGCCCTCCCCCAGTCTTGAAATCCCCCACCCTAGGGATAAGACACCTGCAAATCACCTTATCTATACTCCTTCGGATTTTATAAACCTCTTTATGTCTCCCATCAACTTCCTGGGGGCTCCAGTGAAAAAAGTCCCAGGCTATCACGCTTCTCCCTATAACTCAAATCCTGCAGTCCTGGCAACATCCTGGTAAATCTTTTCTGAAACCTCTCCAGTTTAATAATATCCTCCCTACAACAGGCAACCAGAGCTGGACACAGTATTCCAAAGAGGTCTCACCAATATCCTCTACCACCCCAACATGACACCCCAACTCCTATACTCAATGGCCTGAGCAATGAAGGCAAGTGTGCCATGCATCTTCTAACCACCCTGTCTACTTGTGACGCAAACTTTAAAGAATTATGTACCCGAGCCTGGTCTACCTTACCACAACACCCAGAGCTCCACTTTTAATTGTAAAGCCCTGCTTTTGTTTGTTTTACCAAAATTCAATACCTCGCGTTTATCCAAATTAAACTCCATCTTCCATCCTTCAGCCAATTGACCCAATTAGAGTAATGGACACATAGAGATGTACAGCATAGAAGTAGACCCTTCAGTCCAACTCGTCCATGCTGACCAGATATCCTAAATAAATCTAGTCTCATTTGGCCTATTTCCCTATAAACTGTTCCTATTCATATACCCAGCCAGATGCCTTTTCAATGTTGTAATTGTACTAGCCTCCACCACTTCCTCTGGCAGCTCATTCCATACACGCACCACCCTCTGAAAGAAAAGTTGCCCCTTCAGTCCCTTTTAAATCTTTCCCCTCTCACCTTAAACCTATGCCCCTCTAGTTTTGGACTCCCCTATCCTGGGGAAAAGACCTTGCCTATTTACCCTATCCAAGCCCCTCGTGATTTTATACACCTCCATAAGGTCACCCCTCTGCCTCCGACACTCCAGAGGAAATAGCCCCAGCCCATTCAACCTCTCCTTATAACTCGAACTTCCCAGTCCTAGCAACATCCTTGTAAATCTTTTCTGAACCCTTTCAAATTTCACAATATCCTTTCTATAGTGGGGACACCAAAATTGAACACAGTATTCCCAAAGTGGCCTAACCAATGTCCTGTTCAGCTGTAACATGACCTCCCAACTTCTATTATCAATGCACTAACCAATAAAGGAAAGTGTACCAAACACCTTCTTCACTATCCTGTCTACCTGTGACTCCACTTTCAAGGAACTATGAACCTGCATTACAAGGTCTCTTTGTTCAGCAACACTCCCAGGACCTTACCAGTAAGTGTACTAGTCCTGCCCTGAATTGCCTTTCCAAAATGCAGCACCTCACATTTATCTAAATTAAACTCTATCTGCCACTCCTTGGCCCATTGGCCCAACTGATCAAGATACACTACACCTCCAATTTTGGTGTTATCTGCAAATTTACTAACCAAGCCTCCTATGTTCACATCCAAATCATTTATTTAAATGACGAAAGGCGATGGACCTAGCACCAATCCTTGAGGCACACCGCTGGTCACAGGCCTCTAGTCTAAAAAGCAACCATCCACCACCCTCTGTCTTCTACCTTCGACCAGTTCTGTATCCAAATCGTTAGCTCTCCCCGTATTCCATGTGATCTAATCTTGCCAACCAGTCTACCATGAGGAACCTTGTCGAACGCCTTACTGAAATCCATACAGATCACATCCACCACACTACCCTCATCAATCCTCTTCGTAACTTCTTCAAAAAACTCAATCAAGTAAATGAGACATGATTTACATGTACAAAGCCATGCTGACTATCCGTAATCAGTCCTTTCCTTTCTAAATACATGTAAATCCTGTTCTTCAGGATTCCCTCCAATAACTTGCCCGCTGCTGATGCCAGGCTCACTGATCTCTAGTTCCCTGGCTTTTCCTTACCACCTTTCTTAACTAGTGGCACCATGTTTGCCAACCTCCCGTCTTCCACCAGCTCACCTGTGGCCACCAATGATACCAATATCTCAGCCAGGGGCCCAGCATTCACTTCCCTGGCTTCCCTCAGAGATCTAGAGTACACCTGATCAGGTCCAGGGGATTTATCCACCTTTATGCATTTTAAGACACTCAGCACCTCCCCCTCTGTAACATGGACATTTTTCAATATGTTACTATTTATTTCCCCACATTCCATATCTTCCATATCCTTCTCCACAGGAAACAATGAATCAAAATATTTGTTTAGTATCTCCCCGATCTCCTGCGTTTCCACACGTAGGTGGCCTTGCTGATCTTTAAGGGGCCCTATTCTCTCCTTAGTTACCTTTTTTGTCCTGAACGTATTTGTGAGATAATTTTGGATTCTTCTTAATCCTATTTGCCAAAGCTGTCTAATGTCCCCTTTATGCCCTCCTGATATCCCCCTTATGTATGCTCCTACTGCCTTTATACTCCTCTAGGGATTCACCTGATCTCTGCTGTCTATACTTAACAAATGCTTCCTTCTTTTTCTTGACCAAAAGCTCAATTTCCCTAGCCATCGAGCATTCCCTACACCTACCAGCCTGGCCCTTCACCCGAGCAGGGACACACTGTCTCTAGACCCTCATTATCTCAGTTTTAAAGGCTTCCCATTTTCCAGTCAGCCATTTACCTGCAAACATCTGCCCCCAATCAACTTTTGAAAACTTGTGCCTAATACCAACAAAATTGGCCTTCCTCCAATTTAGAACTGTCACTTTTAGATCTAGTCTATCCTTTTCCATCATTATTTTAAGACTAATAGAATTAAGGTCACATTGATCAAGGTCTCCTTTAAATCTTGCATAACCTTCTTCGCTGCCCACGATACCACCAATCTGGGTGTTATCTGAAAACTTACTGGCCATGCCTTCTGTATTCTCATCAAAATCACTTAGGTAAATGACATACAAAAGTGGCCCCACCATCGATCCCTGTGAAACACCACTGGTCACAGGCCTTGTGCTTGTCAGAGTAGAATAAGTAGGATATAGGGGACGCGATGGCCTGGTGGTATTAACATTGAATCCCCGCAGTGTGGAAGCAGGCCATCCGGCCCAAAAAGCCCACACTGCCCGCTGAAGAGCATCCCACCCAGACCCTTTCCCTGTAAACAGGCATTTCCCGTGCCTAATCCACCCAACTTACACACCCCTGAACACTACAGGCAATTGAGCGTGGCCAACCCACCCTAACCTGCACATCTTTGGACTGTGGGAGCACCCAAGAGGAACTCACACAGGCACAGGAAGAATGTGCAAACTCCATACAGACAGTCACCCGAGGGCGGGATCAAACCCGGGTCCCTGGTGCTGTGAGGCTGCAGTGCTAACCACCGAGCCATCATTAGACTATTCATCTAGCAGCCCAGCTAATGTTCCGGAGAGAGATAATGGGAACGGCATATGCTGGAGAATCCAAGATAGCAAAGTGTGAAGCTGGATGAACACAGCAGGCCAAACAGTATCTTAGGAGCACAAAAGCTGATGTTTCGGGCCTAGACCCTCTCTGATGAAGTGCTACCCAGGCCTTGGTCTGGCCTACATGTGACTCCACACCCACAGCAATGTGGTTGATTCTCAGTTGCCCTCTGAAATGGCCTAGCAAGCCACTCAGATATACCAGTTGCTACAAAGTCTCAAATAAATGAAACCGGACAGAGCACGCAGCATCGACCTAGGTACTGGAAAAGACCATGGCAGAGACAGCCCTATCGACCCTGCAAAGTCCTCCTCACTAACATCTGGGGATTAGTGCGAAAGCTGGGAGAGCTGCCTCACAGACTAGCCAACCAACAGCCTGACATAGTCACACTCAAAGAACCATACATTTACAGACAATGTCCCAAACACCACCATCACCGTCCCTGGATATGTCCTGTCTCACCAGCAGGACAGACCCAGCAGAGATGGCAGCACAGTGGGATACAGTCGAAAGGGAGTTACCCTGGGAGTCCCCAACATTTATTCTGGATCCCATGAGTACTCGTGGCTTCAGGTTAAACATGGGCAAGGAAATCACCTGTTGATTACCACATACTGTCCTCCCTCAGCTTATGAATCAGTGTTCAACCCTGGTTCAATGGAAGGTGCAGGAGGGTATGTCAGGAGTAGTGCCAGGCATACCTGAAGTTGAGGTATTAACCTGGTGAAGCCACCAAACAGGATTACTTACACACCAAATAGCAAAAGCAACAAGTGATAGACAGAGCCAAGCGATCCCACAGCCAATGGATCAGATCTAAGCTCTGCAGTCCTGCCACATGCAGTGGTGAATGGTGGTGAAGAATTAGACAACTCACTGGAGGAGGAGACTCCACAGATATCCCCATCCTCAATGATGGAAGAGCCCAGCACACCAGTACAAAGATAAGGCTGGAGCATTTGCAGCAATCTTCAGCCAGAAGTGCCAAGTGGATGATCCATCTCGGCCTCCTCCAGTGGTCCCCAGCATCAGAGATACCAGTCTTTAGCCAATTTGATTCACCCCACGTGATATCAAGAAACGGTTGGAGACACTGGATACTGCGAAGGCTATGGGCCCTGACAACATTCCAGCAATAGTACTCAAGACTTGTGCTCCAGAACTTGCCGCTCCCCGAGCCAAGCTGCTCCAGTACAGTTACAACACTGATATCAACCTGACAATGTGGACAATTGCCCAGATTGGTCCTGTACACAAAAAGCAGGACAAATCCAACCCAGCCCATTACCACCCCATCAGTCTCCTCTCGACCATCAGGAAAGTGATGGAAGGTGTCAGTAACAGCACTATCAAGCAGCACCTGCTCAGCAATAACCTGCTCAGTGACACCCAGTTTGGGTTCCGCCAGGGCCACTCAGCTCCTGACCTCATTACAGCCTTGGTTCGAACACGGACAAAAGAGTTGAATTCTAGAGGGTGAGGTGAGAGTAACAGCCCTCGATATCAAGGCTGCATTCAACCAAGTGTGGCATCAAGGAACCCTAGCAAAACTGGAATCAATGGGTATCAGGGAAAACTCTCCGGTGCTTGGAGTCATACCTGACACATAGGAAAATGATTATGGCCGTTGGAGGTTAATCATCTCAGCTCCAGGACATCTCTGCAGGAGTTCCTCAGGGTAGTACCCACTACCAACATCCTGGGGGCTATTATTGACCAGAAACTCAACTGGACTCACTGTGTAAACACAGTGGCTACAAGAGCAGTTCGGTGGCTTAGAATACTGCAGTGAGTAACTCAACTGCAGACTCCTCAAAGCCTGTCCCACCATCTACAAGGCACAAGTTAGGAGTGTGATGGAATACTCCCCACTTGCCTGGATGGGTGCAGCCCCAACAACACACAAGAAGCTTGACACCATCCAAGACCCGATGGGCTACATCCTAGAATTCTGAGGGAGGTGGCTGAGGAAATAGCAGATGCTTTGGTCGTGATCTTTCAAAAGTCACTGGAGTCAGGGAAAGTCCCAGACGATTGGAAAATTGCTGTTGTAACCCCCTTGTTTAAGAAAGGATCGATGCAAAAGGTGGAAAACTATAGGCCGATTAGCCTAACCTCAGTAGTTGGTAAAATTCTAGAATCCATTGTCAAGGAAGAGATTTCTAAATTCCTGGAAGTGCAGGGTCAGATTAGGACAAGTCAGCATGGTTTTAGTAAGGGGAGGTCGTGCCTGACAAACCTGTTAGAATTCTTTGAAGAGGTAACAAGTATGTTAGACCAGGGAAACCCAGTGGATGTTATCTATCTAGACTTCCAAAAGGCCTTTGATACGGTGCCTCACGGGAGGCAGCTGAGCAAGCTGAGGGCCCATGGTGTTCGAGGTGAGCTACTGGCTTGGATTGAGGATTGGTTGTGTGGCAGAAGGCAGACAGTTGGGATAAAAGGCTCTTTTTCGGAATGGCAACCGGTGACGAGTGGTGTCCCACAGGGTTCAGTGTTGGGGCCACAGCTGTTCATCTTATATATTAATGATCTGGGTGAAGGGACGAGGGACATTCTGGCGAAATTTGCCGATGATACGAAGATAGGTGGACAGGCAGGTAGTACTGAGGAGGTGGGGAAGCTGCAGAAAGATTTAGACAGTTTAGGAGAGTGGTCCAGGAAATGGCTGATGAAATTCAATGTGAGACAATGTGAGCAAATGTGAGGTTTTGCACTTTGGAAAAAAGAATACAGGCATGGACTATTTTCTAAATGGTGAGAAAATTCGTAAAGCAGAAGTGCAAAGGGATCTGGGAGTGTTGGTCCAGGATTCTCTAAAAGTTAACTTGCAGGTAGAGTCCATGATTAAGAAAGCGAATGTACTGTTGTCGTTTATCTCAAGAGGGTTGGAATATAAAAACAGCGATATGCTTCTGAGGCTTTATAAGGCTCTAGTTAGGCCCCATTTAGAATACTGTGTCCAATTTTGGGCCCCACACCTCAGGAAGGACATACTAGCCCTGGAGCGTGTCCAGCGGAGATTCACACGGATGATCCCTGGAATGGTAGGTTTAACATACGCAGAACGTCCAAGGACCTGGGATTGTACTCATTAGAGTTTAGAGGGTTGAGGAGAGATCTAATAGAAACTTACAAGATAATGTATGGTTTAGAAGGGGTGGACGCTAGGAAGTTGTTTCCATTAGGCGGGGAGACTGGGACCCGTGGGCACAGCGTTAAAATTAGAGGGGGTAAATTTAAAACTGAAATGAGATGACATTTCTTCAGCCAGAGAGTGGTGGGCTTGTGGAATTCATTGCCACAGAGTGCAGTGGAGGCTGGGACATTGGATGCCTTCAAGGCAGAGATTAACAAATTCTTGATCTCAGAAGGAATGAAGGGCTACGGAGAGAGTGCAGGGAAGTGGAGTTGAAATGCCCATCAGCCATGATTTAAATGGCGGAAGGACTTGATGGGCCGAACGGCCTTACTTCCACTCCTATGTCTTATGGTCTTATGGTCTAAGGCAAAGTAGCCGCTTGATTGGCACCACATCCACAAACATCCCACTCCCTCCACCACCGACACTCAGTCGCAGCAGTGTGTACCATCTACAAGATGCACTGCAGAAATTCACCAAAGATCCTCAGGCAGCACCTTCCAAACCCAAAAGCACTTCCATCCAGAAGGAGAAGGGCAGCAAATACATGGGAACACCACGCCCTGCAAGTTCCCCATCAAGCCACTTGCCATCCTGACTTGGAAATATACCTCAGTTCCCTCAGGTTCGCTGGGTCCAAATCCTGGGATTCCCTACCTACAGCACATGGGCTGCAGTGGTTCAAGAAGGCAGCTCATCACCACCTTCTCAAGGGGCAACTAGGGGTGGACAATAAATGCTACGCCCAGCCAGTGATGCCCACATCCCACAAATGAATAGAAAATAATTTTTGGATGAAGGTGTGGATGGAGGGGTGGTAGAAGGGGGAGGGTTCAGATTCCTGGGACTGGCTGTAGCGGTGCTGACACCTGTGCAAACTGGAGGGTTCCACCTGGGTAAGACTGGCACTGATGCCCTAGGGGGAGTATTGCAAGTGCAGACGGGGAGGGTTTAAACTACAATGACAGGAAGATGGGAACTGCTGCAGGGAGACAGATGATAAGGAAACATGGAGTAAAACAAGAGATAGAATGGATGATAGGCAGAAAATCTGTATGATAGAATCAAACAAAGCCAAGTATAAAATAACAGGATTGAGAGTGTTAAAAAGACGAGACTCAGCATTGTATCTCAAAAGTCACCATAGTCCTGGAGAACTGCTCTCTCCCTAGACAGAGAGAGAACCAGTGGTTATTTAACTTGAGAGTCACTGCATTCAGGCAAGACCAGGAAGGCAAGACTTTCATAGTAATCTCATCCAATACAGGGATTGAACCTACACTGTTGGCGTCATTCTGCGTCACAAACCAGCCAACCAGTCAACTGAGCTAATTAATGATTAATCAATCAATCCCTTCTCACCTTAAAAACTATGTCCCTAGTTTTGAACTCCCCTACCCTAGGGAAAAGACCCTTGACATTCACCCTATCTATACACCTCACGATTTCATAAACCTCTATGAGGTCACTCATCAACCTCCTATGCTTCAGTGATTAAAAGTCCTGTTATTTTATACTTGGCTTTGTTTGATTCTATCATACAGATTTTCTGCCTATCATCCATTCTATCTCTTGTTTTACTCCATGTTTCCTTCTCATCTGTCTCCCTGCAGCAGTTCCCATCTTCCTGTCATTGTAGTTTAAACCCTCCCCGTCTGCTTAATGCGTGGAGCAATCACAATAAAGTGGAAGAATTAGTTACATAGATAGCTATAAATAAGTACGATAACAGTGGGATGACAGAGATATGGCTACAGGGTGACCAGGGATGGGAAGTGAATAGCCAATGTTTATAAAGGACAAAGAGGGAAAGGAGGTAGGGTAACTTATTGGTTAAAGACAGCAGTAAGGAAGGATGTTAGATCTAGTGAAGTAGAATCAGTATGCGTAGCTTCTTAGAAATACCAATGATGCGGGAGTTGTTTATGTAGACCGTCTAAAATATAGTGGTAATGGTGGGAAAGGTGATAAACAAAATATTAGTTTTACAAGAAACAATCTCTAATTCTGGACAACCTAAATCCCCATGTAGATTGGGCAAATCAAATTAGTAACAGTACAGTAGAGGAGGAATCCCTGGATTGTGTTTGTGATGGTTTTCTGCATCAATACACTGAGGAACCAACAAAAGAATAGGACATCCAACACTGTGCAATGAGAAAGGAATAAGTGACAATATGAGAGATAATGGGAACTGCAGATGCTGGAGAATCCAAGATAATAAAGTGCGAAGCTGGATGAACACAGCAGGCCAAGCAGCATCTCAGGAGCACAAAAGCTGACGTTTCGGGCCTAGACCCTTCATCAGAGAGCCCTCTCTGATGAAGGGTCTAGGCCCAAAACGTCAGCTTTTGTGCTCCTGAGATGCTGCTTGGCCTGCTGTGTTCATCCAGCTTCACACTTTATTATCTTAAGTGACAATATGAGACCTCTTGGGGAAGAGTGACCATAATATGATAGGATTGCTCATTAAGATGGAGAGTGATGTAATTGATTCTAAGATGAGGGTCCTTAATCTAAGTAGAGGAAACTATGATGGTAGGAGGCATGAGCTGGCGATGATAAATTGAGGGACGTTACTTCAAGGAATGACACTTAAGGATGTGGGCCTGGAAATGTTGGATGTATTGGTGATCATCTTTTAAGAATCTATAGATTTTGGAACTGTTTCTGTGAATTGGAGCGTAACTAATGTAACCATCTCCCCTGTGTGTTACAGGTACACAGGCTGTTTAAGAAAGTTTTTCGCATGCTTGCCTTCAATGCTCACACCACTGAGTATAGGTGTCAGGACATCATGTTGAGGAAGTTAATGAGGCATTTTCTGGAGTACAATGTGCAGTTCTGGTGGCCCCTGTAATAGGAAGGATGTTATTGAGCTAGAGAGGGTTGAGAAGAGATTTGCCAGAATGCTGCTGGGAATGGAAGGTTAGAGATATAGGGAAAGCCTAGATAGGCCAGGACTTTTAATCACTGGAGCATAGGAGGTTGATGAGTGACCTTATAGAGGTTTATGAAATCGTGAGGTGTATAGATAGGGTGAATGTCAAGGGTCTTTTCCCTAGGGTAGGGAGTTCAAAACTAGGGACATATTTTTTAAGGTGAGAGGGGATTGATTTAAAAAACGACATGAGAGACATCGCTTTTACACAGAGTGCAGTTTGCGTGTGGAATGAACCGCAGAGGAGGTGATGCATGCTGGGACTGTCACAACGGTTAATGGACACTGAGATAAGAACATGAGCAGGAAATGTTTAGAGGGATATGAGCCAAGTGCAGGAAGGTGGGGCTAACTTAGTTTAGGAACATGGCCAGTGTGGACTGGTTGGACTGAAGGGCCCGTTTCCATGCTGCATGACTCTATGACTATCATTCTCTCACTCTATCACATTGAGAAGGATTTAAACTATACTCCTCATTTCATGATAATTAACCATTTCATTACACCTGGAAATTTGAGTCATTTTATTTGACTCTTGCATCACTCCTGATTTTGTCTTGTGAGTGACCGAACTTGCATTCATATAGCACCCTTCATGATAATTCTGATGGCCAGGCTTAGCAGATCATGAAGTGGTTTGGAGGTTTCGAAGCTGAACAATGTGATGTTCACCACTGGAGGTCCTTCATGAGCTTTGGGAAAACTCCATTCACTAAGAAGAGGAAACTCAATTAACTTTGACGAAATTACGGCGACAAAGATGCACTCAGCAGGATCCCGCCAGCGGCAATACAATTAACAGCCAGGTAATGGGTTTCCTCAGTGCTGTTGTCTGAGGGCTAATGGCTGGACAAGGGAGGATGCTATGCTCTCTTCAAAGTAATTTGCAAATGAATTGAGGCACTGGCCTCCTAAGCCATGGATTGCGGGTTCATGTCCCATCTGAGGTGAATTGAATTCTATCCTGAACCGCCGTTTTGTTGGGGTGGCACGGTGGCTCAGCGGTTAGCACTGCAGCATCATGGCGCCAGGGACCTGAATTCGGTTCCACCCTCAGGTGACCGTCTGTGCGGAGTTTGCACATTGTCCCCTGTCTGTGTGGGTTTCCTCCAGGTGCTCCGGTTTCCTCCCACAGTCCAAAGATGTGCAGGGTAGGGTGCATTGGCCGTGCTAAATTACCCATAGTGTTCAGGGATGTGTAGATGAGATGTGTTATAGGGAGATGGGTATCAGTGGGATGCTCTGAGGGTCAGTGTGGACTTGTTGGGCCAAAGGGCCAGTTTCCACACTGTAGGGATCATATGATGAAGGGGTTGACATGGTCTAATTTAAAGTCTCTTTCAAATGACAGTTCCTCCAACTGTGCAGCTCTCCCTCAGTACTGAGCGTTACCTCCAACTATGCAGTTTCGTACATAGCTGACCTGGAGAATCTATTGCTCCTATCACCTGTGTTGGGAATGTTGGCGTGTCCTTCTTGGAGAGTCATACAGCCACAAACCACGGGAACAGACCCTTCGTTCCAACACCTCCATGCCAACCAAGTTTCCGAAACTAAACTAGTCCCACTCACCTGCAATTGGTTCTTATCCCTCTAAACCTTGCCTATTCATGTACCTGTCCAAATGTCTTTTACATGTTGTAACTGTGCCTGAATCTATTACTTTCTTTGGCAGTTCATTCACATATGAACTACCCTGTATGTTGAAAAGTTGCCCCTCAGGTCCCTTTTAAAGCTTTCTCCTTCATTTGAAACTTACACCTTCTAGTTTTGAACTGCCCCACCCTCAGGAAAAGACCTTTGCCATGTAGATTATCTAAGTTCACGATGATTCATAGATCTCTCTAAGATCATCCATCAACCTCCTATGCTCCAGTGAAAAAAATTCCCAGGCTATCCAGCTTCTCCCTGTAACTCAAACACTCCAGTCCCAGCAACATCCTGGTAAATCTTTTCTGAAACCTGTCCACTTTAATAACATTCTTCCTATAACAGGGCAACAAGAACAGCACACAGTATTCCAGAAGAGACCTCGCCAACAACAGGTACAATCTCAACATGACGTTCCAACTCCTAAATTCAATGGTCTGAGCAGTGAAAGTAAACGTTCTAAACACCCACTTAACCACAGAGATAATGGGAACTGCAGATGCTGGAGAATCCAAGGTAACAAAGTGTGGAGCTGCATGAACACAGCAGGCCAAGCAGCATCTCAGGAGCACAAAAGCTGACGTTTCGGGCCTAGGCCCTTCATCAGAAAAGGGGGATGGGGAGAGGGTTCTGTAATAAATAGGGACAGGGGGGAGGCGGATTGAAGATGGATAGAGGAGAAGATAGTTGGAGAGGAGAGTATAGGTGATGAGGTAGGGAGGGGATAGGTCAGTCTGGGGAGGACGGACAGGTCAAGGAGGTGGGATGAGGTTAGTAGGTAGGAAACGGAGGTGCGGCTTGAAGTGGGAGCAGGGGATAGGTGAGAGGAAGAACAGGTTAGGGAGGCGGGGACGAGCTGGGCTGGTTTTGAGATGCAGTGGGGGGAGGGGAGATTTTGAAGCAGGTGAAGTCCACATTGATAGCATTGGGCTGCAGGGTTCCCAAGCGGAATATGAGTTGCTGTTCCTGCAACCTTCGGGTGGCATCATTACGGCACTGCAGGAGGCCCATGATGAACATGTCGTCTAAAGAATGGGAGGGGGAGTTAAAATGGTTTGCGACTGGGAGGTGCAGTTGTTTATTGCGAACCGAGTGGAGGTGTTCTGCAAAGTAGTACCCAAGCCTCTGCTTGGATTCGCCAATGTAGCGGAAGCCACACCGGGTGCAATGGATACAGTATACTACATTGGCAGATGTGCAGGTGAACATCTGCTTAATATGGAAAGTCATCTTGGGGCCTGGGATGAGGGTGAGGGAGGAGGTGTGGGGGCAAGTGTAGCATTTCCTGCGGTTGCAGGGGAAGGTGCCGGGTGTGGTGGGGTTGGAGGGGAATGTGGAGCGGACAAGGGAGCCACGGAGAGAGTGGTCTCTCCGGAAAGCAGACAAGGGTGGGGATGGTAAAATGTCTTGGGTGGTGGGGTCGGATTGTAGATGACGGAAGTGTCGGAGGATGATTCGTTGTATGTAGAGGTTGGTGGGGTGGTGAGAGAGAACGAGGGGGATCCTCTTTTGGCGGTTATTGCGGGGGCGGGGTGTGAGGGATGTGCTGCGGGAAATGCAGGAGACACGGTTGAGGGTGTTCTCGACCACTACGGGGTGAAGTTACGGTCCATGCAGAACGAGGACATCTGGGATGTACTGGAGTTGAGGGAATGGAGGGCTGCCCATTCTGCAGGGGAGAGGTTGGATTGGGTGAGAAGGGTGGAGAGGTTGAGGCGGTTAATGTCTCGACGGCAGTTGGAGATGAAGAGGTTGAGGGAGGGTAGGAGGCTTGGGGGTGGTGTCCAGGAAGAGGACTTGTGTTGGAGGTGGGTGAAGGGGTCAGTGGAGGGACGGTTAGGCTCACGGTTAAAGAAGTAAGCGTGGAGGCGAAGGCAGCGGAAAAACTGCTCGATGCCCAAACGTGACTGTATTCGTTGATGTGTGGGTGGAGGGGGAAAAAGGTGAGCCCCTTGCTGAGGACTGACCATTCGTCCTCCATCAGGGGGAGGCCTGGGGGGATGGTGAAAACTCGGCAGGGCTCAGCGTGACCTCCATTTCCTACCTACTAACCTCATCCTGCTCCCTTGACCTGTCCATCCTCCCTGAACTGACCTATCCCCTCCCTACCTCCCCACCTATACTCTCCTCTCCACCTATTTTCTCCTCTATCCATCTTCGGTCTGCCCCCCCCTCCCCATTTATTTCAGAGCCCTCTCCCCATCCCCCTTTTCTGATGAAGGGTCTAGGCCCGAAACGTCAGCTTTTGTGCTCTTAAGATGCTGCTTGGCCTGCTGTGTTCATCCAGCTCCAAACCCTCTTAACGACCGTGTCTATATGTGATGTAACTACATTCAACGTGTTTAGTCACATTATCAACACATGGAGCCTCTGACCCAGAGTGAGGGACACTACCTACTAAGCCACAGACTTTGCTCATGAAGTTTGTGCCTTTATCAAAATTAACAATACTTTCTCTAACTCCAACTCTTGTCACTTTGAGAGGACTAATTGTCAAAACAGCATTGAAACACATTGTAAGCTTAAAGTGTTTTGTTTTAGGAGCAGGGTCTACAATTCTGGGAGATGTAACTTGTGGTTCAGAAGCCCTTTTACACCCCATTGTGAAGTCATAACGTATCAAGCACACAAAGCTCATTTTGAAGATGACCTTGGTGTTTAGTAACAGCACATCCCCAATAAAATTAAATAAAAACACATGGGATTCTTGTCTTTACAGACAGAGGGCAATGCAAGCTGCAAAGTTATAATCAATTATTTACAAAACACTGGTTCAGCCTCAGCAACAGTTTTGCGCCTTGCCCTGAACACGACACTTTAGGAGAAGATGTTGTAAAGACCGAGCATGAGAAGATTTTTGGGAATGATGCCAGGAATGAGAGACTTCAGCGAAGCGACTGGGAAAGCCAGGATTGTTCCCTTAGAGCAAATCATAATCACAGTTTTTCCAACCAATCCACGCATCGGGAATCCCCCATTCCTGGGCCACTCCTCATGGCCTCACATCCTTCCCAAGGTAGTGTTGCCCACAGCTGAATGCTATATTCCAATTGAGGCTGATCCAGTATTTTACAAACATTCAGTGTAACATCCTCACTTCTATATTCGGTGCCTTATTTTATAAAGCCCAGGAGCATCCTTGACATAGCCTATCACCTTCAATAGCTGTGTACCCAAGTCCCACTGTTTGTGCACCTCCTTTAGAATTGCTCCAGCTCTATATCCTCTGCTTATTCTAAATCCCCTTCTTTATACTCATGGCCTGCTGTGAAAAGACAGATTGGGTCAAGGCATGTAACTATTAAGACACTCACAAGAATATCAATGTTCAGGGAAACAATCTTTTATACAATATGAGGGGAAGTGTCAAGAGTTTGGCAAGTGAACTCTGATTGATAGAAACACTGCCGTGGAGAATGCATCACTTAGGAGATGGCCGACCATTAACTGCCGAACTTTGTTTAAATTTAAACCAGGCATGATTGGTCAAGACATTGCCATAGGATAAACTAGAGAATTGCTAACATAAACTGAGAGATCTACAGATCCTGGAGATCAAAAGTAAAAACAGAAATTGATAGAAAAGCTCAGCAGGTCTGGCAGCATTGGTGGAGAGAAATCAGAGTTACTGTTCCGGGTCCAGTGACGCTTCTTCAGACCTGATGGTAACTTGGAAAGTTTTATCTATGTTGAAGATAGGGAGGGAGGAGGGGATAAGGAGTAAACATCAGATGGAGACAGCCCAAAGAGAGAGAAGGATGGCTGGACAGACAAAGGAGTGGATAATGATCAGTTTTGGAGTATGAAGAGCTATTAGCAGCTAACGATGGGTTGCGTGTAGTAGCAGACCATATGAGGACAAAACCTGGTATATGGGGATTGTGTTGTAGAAAGCCATGGGTGAAGGTGTTACTAGTCCCAAAATTGTTGAACGTGGTCAACAGAAGGCTGTATAGTTCCCATGGCTATTCCCTATTTTGTGACAGAGATAAAGGCTGAATGTATGTGCATATCCTTTCAGTCTGCACAGAAGAAGCTGAGGGCGAGCAGATATGCTGGTTGCTAGAGCATGCTAGCTATAGCTGGATGTAGGATAGTACAAAGTTTGTGATATGCTTCATTTCAAAACTAAGCTTGCCATTGGCTTGTGGATTGGCATCCTATTTCGATTTCTCTTCTAGTGAGTACCCAGGATGACTGCAGTCTGACTGTGCTAGGTTTCAGAGAAATGACCTTAAGACAGACCATCTCCGTCATGTACAGAGTGTTGTGACTGTCCTTTCAGAGTCAAGCACATAACTAATATAACTCTTCAATCATTACAGGCATCACTGCTCCATTGCACAAGAGCATGAATCACCTGGAGACCAGATTAACTGCTGAAATTAAACCTGGGAAGTTTTCGTGTGTCTTATTCTAGAACTACTCGTAATAAATCCATATATTTCTATGGCTCAGACCGATTCTGAGGACCATTAAGAGGCTATAGAGCCTTTGGTCTCTGCGGTCCAACTCATCCATGCCATCCAAATATCCCAATCTGACCTGATCCCATTTGCCAGCATTTGGTCCATATCCCTCTAAATTCTTTTAATCGTACGCCCATCCAGATGCCTTTTAAATATTGTAATTGTACCAGCCTCCACCACTTCTAGCAGTCTATTAACAAACCATCCTCTGTGTGAAAAAGTTGGCCCTTGGTCCCTTTTATATCTTTCTCTTCTCACCTTAAACCTGTGCCCCTCTAGTTTTGGACTCTCCCACCCTGAGGAAATTTCTTTGACTATTCATCCTATCCATGCCCCCATGGTTTTATGAACATCTATAAGGTCACCTCTCAGCCTCTGACCCTCCAGGGAAAATAACCCCAGTCTATTCAGCCTCTCCCTGTAGCTCAAACCACCCAACCCTGGCAACATCCTTGTAAATCTTTTCTGAACCCTCTCAAGTTTAACAACATCCTTCCTACACGAGGGTGACCAGAATTCTAAACATGGCTTCACCAATGCCCTGTACGTCAACTTTACAAACACACAAATAAAAATAAGAGTTGCCCACTCAGCCCTTCGAGCCTGTTATCCCATTTCATAAAACAATGGCTGACCAGATTTTAAGCTCAACTCTACATTCCTGCATACACACAGGTAATCTTTTATCCAATTGAATCAAGAACCTATCTACCTCTGCCTTAAAATATTTAAAGGTTTTGCATTTTTGAGGAAGAAAATTCTGAAGACTCACAACCTACTGGGAGAATCTTTTTTTTCACCTCATCTCTGGTTTAAGTTGGCAAAACTTAGTTCTAACTATTGACGCCCAATTCTAGATTCTCCCATAAGATGAAACATCTTTTCAACGCCCCCTCAGGGTCTTATATGTTTCACCTCTGACCTTTCTAAACACCAGAGGATACAGGCCCAGCTCTGTTCAACCTTTCCTTATAAGGCAATCTGCTCATTCCAGGTATTAACGTTAACAGATTAACATCTTTCTGTGAGAATATTGACCAGCACTTTACAGGGTGCTCCAGATGCTGTCTTCTGCATATAGGAGCTGCACCTATCCAGGGCAAGTGGGGAGTATTCCATCACACTCCAGCCTTGTGCCTTGTAGATGGTGGACAGGCTTTGGGGAGGTTTTTGCTTTTTTTTATTCACAGGATGAGGGCATCACTGGCCAGGCAGCATTTATTGTCCATCCCTAATTGCCCAGAGGGCAGTTGAGAGTCAATCACATTGCTGTGGGTCTGGAGTCACACATAGGCCAGACCAGGTAAGGGTGACAGTTTCATTCCCTAACGGACATTAGTGACCAGATGGGTATTTCCCGACAATTGACGACAGATTTGCGGTCATCACTAGATTCTTAATTCCAGGCATTTATTGAATTCAAATTCCACCACCTGCCTTGGCAGGATTTGAACCTGAGTCTCCAGAACATTACCGGGTCTCTCGATTAAAAGTCCAGCAATGATACCACTAGGCCATCGACTCCCCAGGAGGTGAGTTACTCACTGCAGCAGACCCAGTCTCTGACCTGCTCTTGTAGTCACTTCATTTATATGACTAGTCCAGATCATTTTCTGGTCAATGTTAAGCTGCCCAGGATGTTGATAGTGGGGTATTCATTGTTGTCATAGCATGTGAAATTAAAATGATGGTTAGTCTTTCTCTCACGGGTGACGATCATTGCCTGGCACTTAATAAAATTTGGAAAGTTAAAGCTAGTCTGATGGTAACCGTGAAACTGTTGTCAATTGTTATAAAACTCATCCTTCAGAGAAGGAAATCTACTGTCCTTGTTGGGTCTGACCTAACTGTGACTTCAGACTCACAGCAATGCGTTTTTTGTTTTCGCTCTGAAACAGCCAAGTTCTATTTTATTCTTTTGTGGGATATGGGGGTCGCTGGCCGGGCCAGCATTTCTTGCCCGTCCCTAGTTTCCTCTTGTGATGGTGGGGGTGAGCTGCCTTCTGGAACTGCTGCAGTCCACCTGCTGTATGGTGACCCACAATGCCCGTAGGGAGGGAATGCCAGGATTGTAACCCAGCGACAGTGAAGGAACGGCGATATATTTCCAAGCCAGGATGGTGAGTGGCTTGGAGGGGATCTTGGTGTTCTCATGTATCTGCTGCCCTTGTCCTTCCAGAAAGAAGTGGTTGTGGGTTTGGAAGGGGCTACCTGAGGATCTTTGGTGAATATCTGCAGGGCATCTTGTAGATAGTACACACTGCTGTTACTGAGTGTCGGGGGTGGAGGGAGTGGATGTTTGTGGATGTGGTGCCAATCAAGCGGCTGCTTTGTCCTGGATGGTGTTGAGCTTCTTGAGTGTTGTTGGAGCTGCAACCATCCAGGCAAGTGGGGAGTATTCCATCACACTCCTGGCTTGTAGATGGTGGACAGACTTTGGGAAGTCAGGAGGTGAGTTACTCGCAGCAGGATTCCTAGCTTCTGGCCTGCTCTTATAACCACTGTGTTTATGTGATGAATCCAGTTGAGTTTCTGGTTAATGACAGCCCCCAGGGTGATGCTAGTGTGGGATTCAGTGATGGTAACACCATTGAATGCATGAGACAGTGGTTAGATTGTCTCTTATTGGTGATGGTCATAGTCTGGCATTTGTGTGGCATGAATGTTACTTGCCACTTGTCAGCCCAAGCCTGGGTATTGTCCAGATCTTGTTGCATTTGGACTTCGTTGGTATCTGAGGAGTTGCAAATGGTGCATTGTGCAATCATCAGTGAACATCCCCACTTCTGATCTTATGATGGAGGGGAAGTCACTGATGAAGCAGCTGAAGATGGTTGGGCCTTGGACACTCCCCTGAGGAACTCCTGCAGAGATGTCTCGGAGCTGAGATGATTGACCTCCAACAACCACAACCATCTTCCTATGTGTCAGGTATGACTCCACCCACCGGAGAGTTTGCCCCCGATACCCATTGATTCCAGTTTTGTCAGGGATCCTTCATACCACATTTGGTTGAATACAGATTTGATACTCTCACCTTACCTCTGGAATTCAGCTCTTTTATCCATGTTTGAACCAAGACTGTCACAAGGTCAGAAGATGAGTGGCCCTGGCAGAACCCAGACTGGGTGTTACTGAACAGTGAGACACTCATAGAAGACACAGTGTGGAGCACAGCAGGCCAGGCAGCATCAGAGGAACAGGGAAGCTGAGGTTTCGGGTTGGGACCCTTCTTCAGATGTTATCTCTGAGTGAGACACTCGTTTATGTCAAAGTTCTGCAAACTCTAAATGGAATGGCCCACCTGGCCTCAGGACCCACAAGGACCTCCTTCTCAACATCTAGGGACTTCTGGCTGCAACATGTAGCCTCACTTAGGGAGATGCCAACAAACACTAACCTTACTAGTGACCTCTACATTGCATGAAATAAATCAAAAATCGGCAGGATGTTTTCAGAACTCCTCAAAATGAACCGTGATGTGATTTGATCTCGTACTGTGCATTGACTGCACTGCAGTTCCCTGCAGAACCAGTTCAGCTACAGCACTCCTGGTTTGTGATGAGGAGAAATAGTTTCAGGGCCCACACCTTTAGATGACTCACAGATTTGAGCTTTATTTGATGTCTTTTTGAAGCAGGTGGAGTGAAAACAGACTCTTGCAGCATATGTGACTGACAGCACAGGGGGATTGGGCAAGCTTATCTGTATTGATCTGAGGGAAGAACTTAAAGAAGTGTATGTTATGGCCCATGGACATCACAATGACATCAGAATGTGCTTCGTAGTCAATTGCTCCTGAAAGTTGTTGCTGTGTAAGCAGTCTGGAGAAGCTACTTACATAAAGCAACTGGTCACACAAATAGATATGTTGATGATCTTGACTGAGTGAAGCAGAACAATCTCCTGACTCGGTAACTCTCTTGTTTCTCAGATTCAGGTTGAGACACGTTACCACCTGCTGAATCCTGGCTGATATTTCTCAGAGTAGCTGCAGACTGCTGTAATGCTGGGCTTGCTTTCCCAATTCATTCGCACACAGATGGGTGTCACCAGCTGGGCCAGCATTTATTGCCCATTTCCAGTTGCTCTTCGGAAAGTGGTGAGCTGGATCCTGTTGTAAATTGTTTCTGTACCCTCCCCAATGCATTCATGCCTTTCCTAAACGTGGCACCCACAACTACACACAGAACTCCAGCTCGCGTCTAACAAGTGTCTTCCACCTCACCTCCTTGCCACCATATTCTATGCCCCGAGCCATGAAGCTGTGGACACTCAATGCTTCATTCACTGATTTCTCCAGCTATCCTGCCACATTCCTTTATTTGTTTTTCTCTTGTGGCATCACTGTGTGGTTTGCTCGGCCACTTCCATGGGCAGTTGAGAACTAACCTGCTGTGGGTCTGGAGTCACATGTAGGCCAGACTGGGTAAGGATGGCAGATTTCCTTCCCGAAAGGACATTAGTGAACCGATGAGTTTATCCAATAATCAGCAATTGTTTCACAGTTGTGATTCTTAACTCCAGATTTTCGTTCTTTTAATTGCCTTGACAGGATTCAAGCCCTGAATAGTAGCTGAGTTACTGGATTAATAACCTTGCAATGATCCTACTAAGCCAACACCTTGCCCAGTGATCTATGTATACATGTACACCCTGGGCCCTCTCCTCTTGGGCCCTCTATAGAATTCTATCACTATTTGAATTGCTTTATGGCCAAAGTGGTTCAACCATCCCTTCTCTGCATTGAACATTATCCACCACCTATTTGCCCACTCGCTGGAGGGGTGTTGGACATTTCTGAATGGGATGCCAACCCACTTAAACTTCTTGAGCCCTGTTTCGAATCAGATGATATCCATCCACTGGGTCTCACACAAACAGAGGTAGCAGGAACTGCAGAAGATGGAGAATCTGAGATAATCCATCTTTTATCTGTCTCCCCCTCTCTCCCTATTTATTTCAGATCCCCCTTAACCCCCCCCCCCCCCATTTCTGAAGAAGGGTCCAGGCATGAAACATCAGCTTTCCTGCTCCTCAGATGCTGCTTGGCCTGCTGTGTTCATCCAGCTCTACACCTTGTTATGTCACATAATCGGTATGTGTTAATCTAGATTATGTTCGATAGTGAGACTTTAAATCTTGCCCTTCTGCATCAGAATCAAATGCGATCAGTTCAGCCAAGCTAGAATGGCTATAGTTCTATCAGTCCCCGCTGCTCCTCATCTCTGTAATTTCTCCCAGATTTACAATCCTCTAAGGATCTCTCTTCTCCTCAAATTTTGAATCCTAAGCCACACTTCAGTTCACCATCTGAGACCCCTTGCTCTGCAATTCCCTCAGCCAAACTGGAATGTCTGTGGTTTACAGGCAGAGAACTCAGTTAAGAGCGATCATAATTCTGAGCCATGATTCAAAGACCTGGAACTTGTGGTGGTGTTTTGTGATGTGAGAAGGAACCAAGTTCTGACTTGAACAAAGACGCATAATGGTTCGGCAACATCTGGATCCAACCACAATGGGATCCTAGAGCCATTTAGTCAAAGTATTGCCCAAGAATCTCATTCTAAAGAGCAATTTAAAGCAAGAAGAGTTGGAGAGGTATAGGGAGGGAATTGCAGAGCAAGGCGTCTCAGGTGGTGAACTCAAGGATGGCTTAGGATTCAAAAATTTGAGGAGCAGAGAGATCCTCAGAGCATTGTAAATCTGGAAGAAATCACAGAGATGAGGAGCAGCAAGGTGTGTTAAAAGATGTGCCATTCAAATATCACTTTTGGAACTTGGGCTTCAAAAGAAAGATAGTTGAGTATGAAGTTTTAGTTGGCAAGAGAGATTGGACGGATGGGGATTGATTTCCTTGGAGCAGAGGAGGCTGAGGGGTTACCTGACGGAGACATATAAAATTATGGGGGGCATAGATAGAGTTGACAGGAAGGAGTAGTCCCTGTTGAGAGAGGCATTAATGTCCAGGAATACGGATTTAAGTTAAAGGGCAGGAGGTTGAGAGGGAACGTGAGGAAAACATTTTCACCCGGATGCTGTTGAGAATCTGGAACTTGCTGCCTGTAAGGGTGGGAGACACAGAAACCCTCATCACATTGAAGAAATATTTAGTCACTAAAGGAAGCAGTTTGGTTGTTACAAGCATTTCACAGGTGAGAAGTGTCTCGAGACAAAGTTTGACACTGAGGCACGCAAGGGGATATTAGAATAGGTGACCAATAGCTTGGTTGGAAGAACATTGAAAGATAGCAAAAAATAGGTTTGTAAAGGGGGTGCAGGAACAGAGGCAGCCGGGGGTGTATATGCATAGATCATTGAAAGTGGCAGGACTGGAGGGAGATAGGAGGAACTGCAGATGCTGGACAATGTGACATAACACGGTGTAGAGCTGGATGAACACAGCAGGCCAAGCAGCATCACAGGAGCAGGAAAGCTCCCTAACCCCGACCTCACCCCAAAACCAGCCCAGCTCGCCCCCAACCCTGACTGCATCCCAAAACCAGCCCAGCTCGCCCCCAACCCCGACCTCATCCCAAAACCAGCCCAGATCGCCCCCAACCCCGACCTCATCCCAAAACCAGCCCTGCTCGCCCCCAACCCCGACCTCATCCCAAAACCAGCCCAGCTCGCCCCCAACCCCGACCTCATCCCAAAACCAGCCCAGCTCGCCCCCAACCCCGACCTCATCCCAAAACCAGCCCAGCTCGCCCCCAACCCCGACCTCATCCCAAAACCAGCCCAGCTCATCCTGAACCCCGACCTCATCCCAAAACCAGCCCAGCTCGTCCCCACCCCCGACCTCATCCCAAAACCAGCCCAGCTCGTCCCCACCCCCGATGTCATCCCAAGACCTGCCCAGCTCATCCCCACCTCCTTGACCCGTCCATCTTTCCTTGACTGACCAACCCCCATCCTAACTCTCCACCTACACTCACCTTTAATGGCTCTATCCCTGCCTTTTCCTGTTTGCTTCCTCTCCATCTATCTGCTCCTTTATCCACCTTCCATCCACCTTCCCCTCTCTATTTATTTCCCTATCCCCTCTCCTAGTTTCTGACGAAGGGTCCAGACCCAAAACGTCAAACTAGGTACTACAGTGTCCTCAGCTTTATTAAAAAGGGCATAGTGTACAAGAGAAAGGAGGAGTACAAAACACTTGTTAGACCACAGGTGGAATATTATGTATATTATACAAGGGATATGAACATAATGGAGTGCAAAAGTGATTTACATGAATGGTTCTAGGAATGAGAAACTTGTCGTGGGGACAAATTGAAGATGTTGGGACTGTTGTACTAAGAGAGACGTTCCAATTGAGGCTTTCAAAATGATGAGGGGACAGAGTAAATGAGGAGAAGTTATTCCTACTCATAAAAGGAACAAGAACCGGAGGGCACAGATTTAAAGTGATGTGCAAAAAGAGCAGATGTAACGTGATGCAGAAGTTTTCTCACACAGTGGAGTAGTTAGGGTCTGGAATACGCTGCGTGGGAATGTGGTGGGGGCAGGTTCAACTGAAGCATTCAAGAGGGACATTGGACAGTTATTTGGGAAGAAGTAGTGAGCAGAGGGATATGGGGAAAAGGCAAGAGATTGACAGCGGGTAATGATGCTCATTTGAAGAAGCAGTGCCAAATGGCCCCCTTCTGTGCTATAACAGTTCTGTGATGATCAGTAAGTTTCCACCCAATGCTAAAATTGGTCACTTGGGAGATAGTGAGAAGAGAAACTGCAGGAAGGTCTCAATGGACTCGTCAGGTAGACACACACGTAGAATTCAATCCCGAGAAGTTTGACATGATGCGTATGTGATGGTCAAGCAAGCGAAAACACAATAAGTGGGAGGTTACTGAGAGGTGTAGAGGGGGTGAGGGTCCTGGAGTGAATGTCCACAGGTTGCTGAAGGGACCAGGAGAGGACGCTAAGTTAGCTCCAAAGGCACATGTAATCCTTTCCTTTCTGAGCCGCAGTACAAGATACAAGAGCAGGGAGGTTATGCTGGGACTGCATATAACATTTGCGGGGACCACAATCTAAGCACTGTGTGCAGTTCTGGTCATCTCATGCCAGGAAGGCGTGATTGCACTAGAGATGGGGAAGATATCCCAGGATATTGTCAGGATTGGAAACATGCAGTTCTGAGGAAAGGATTGGACAGACTGAGGATATTCTCTTTCGAAGAGAGAACGCTGAGGGGAGATTTGATTGAGGTGTGCAAAAAAATGAGGGACCTGAACAGGGTGGGTAGGAGGAGCCTAA
Organism: Stegostoma tigrinum; assembly: GCF_030684315.1. NCBI lineage: Eukaryota > Metazoa > Chordata > Chondrichthyes > Orectolobiformes > Stegostomatidae > Stegostoma > Stegostoma tigrinum. The sequence continues at coordinate 123,538,152 of NC_081358.1, read as the reverse complement.
TTACCTTGGCAGTGATGTCAGTGTCTAGAGGGCATAGATTAAAGGCGATTGGTGGAAAGTTTAGAGGGGTGGGAATGAAGAAATATTAGTTCGCCTGGGGGTGGTAGGGATCCAGAACTCACCGCCTGGAAGGGGAATGGAGGCACAAACCCTTGATGTGTCAAAAAGGTGTCCATTTTTTGTACCTGAATTAACCTGCAGGGTCATCGACGAAGTACTGGAAAGTGGAGCTAGGCAGGGTCACTCATTTCTCAGTCAGCACGGACAAGATACACCAAATGGCTTTTTAATGCACTATGAAAATATTACCTTACCATGACACCTGTCATCACTCCCTTTAGGTATAGGGGTTAAGAGGATCAAAAGGGCTAAGTTAAAATACCGGGCAGCCATACATAGTGCCTCAGTGGTGAGCACTGTAGTATCACTGCGTCACGGGCCTGGGTTCAATTCCACCCTCAGGTGACCGTCTGCGTTTGATCATGCTAAATTGCCTGTACTGTTCAAGGGTGTGTCAATTAGGTGGGTTTATTGGGGGATGGGTCTGGGTGAGATGCTCTGAGGGTCAGTGTGGACTTATTCGTCCAAGTATATGTCCCCACACCGTAGGGATTCTATGATCTACGAAATTACTGAGTGAAGGACATATCCCTCTCTCTATTTTATTATTGTTCCATTTGTACACTATTATATAGAAAGATTTTCCAGTGTTTTTAAACATTCCTTTTTCGAACATTGATTGGACGGCAAATAACATCATGTTCAAAAAATAATAATATTTAATTGTTGGGCGCAGTATTCTAGGGCATGTTCTCAACATTGTCAATAAGCGGAATCTTTTATTAGTGCTATCAAATTAAAGGATCAGATTAACATTGGCAATATGAAGCAAAGGGAGCCACTCCCTGCTGCATACTGCTTGTTGTCATAGAGACTGTATCGGTTTGCCCATGGTGAAACAGCAAACAGTGACTCACCTGTGAATTAATAGAATGGGACTGTGCCAATCAGCGAGAGAACAGAATACTTTCAGCTTCTGGAAAGCAGCTCCCATTCATGGTGTGAAAATATACGGGAGAAAGGCAAAAGGTCAGCAATCTAAAGTGTTCCTGTCTCACGCAAACATTCGACTCTTCAAGCCTGCTCTTCCATTCAATAAGATCATGGCTGATCATCCAACTCAGTCCTCCATTCCCACTTTCTCCCCCATACCCTTTAGTCCTAAGAGTGGTCTCTAACTCCTTCCAGCAAACAATCGATGTTTTGGCCTCAACCGCTTTCTGTGGCAGAGAATTCCACAGGCTCCCCACTCTCTGGGTGAAGACATTTCCCCTCATCTCAATCCTAAATGGCTCACCCCGTATCCTCAGCCTGTGAGCTCTGGTTCTCCACAGTCTTTGTGAACATCATTATGGCTTCATCTCCAATTTCACACCTGCTCCTATGTCCCCCTTGTCAATCCAAATTGTCTCTAACTCTGCTGTAAGTATTGGCAATGAGCCAGCCTTCACTGCTTCCTGCAGAAGAGAATTCCCACAGGCTCACGACCCCATGAGGAAAGCACTTTCCTCATTTCCTTCTTATATTAAAACAAGTCTCTCAAGTATAATTACAAATTCAAGACTCCACCCTCACCCTCGCCCCCTCCATAGAGTCATGGAGTCATATAACACACAAACAGATCCTTCAGTCTAACTAGTCCACGTCAACCAAGTTTCCCAAATTAAACTAGCTCCATTTGTCTGTGTTCAGTCCATATCCCTCTAAACCTTTCCTATTCATGTACCTTCCTAAATGTCTCTTAAATATTTTAACTGTAACTGCATCTACCACTTCCTTTGGCAGTTCATTCCATTTACGAGCCACCCTGTGTGTGGAATGGTTGTCCGTCACAAATTGTTCCCTTCTGACCTTAAACCCATTCCCTCTGGTTTTGAGCCATGCCACCCCAGGGAAAAGACCTTTGTTATTCACTTTATCTGCAGCCCTCATGATTTTGTAAACTTCTATCACGTCTACTCCTGTAAAGGGAGGCAAATTCCTTCTTGCCTGCTCCTACAAAACTAAGCCAACTGGTGCCTGACAATGGTACATAACCATAAAATCCAAATTGTCAAATGATAATCATAGAATCCCTACAGTGTGGAAACAGGCCATTTGGACCAACGAGTCCACACCGTCCCTCCAAAGAACATCCCACCCAGACCCATCTCCCTGTCCTTTGCCTGTAACCCTGCATTTCCCATATCTAATCCACCTAACTTACACACCCTGGACACTATGGGGTAATTTAGCACGGCCAATTCACCCTAACCTGCACATCTTTGGACTGTGGGAGGAAACCCGAGCACCTGGAGGAAACCCACACAGACACGGGGAGAATGTGCAAACTCCACACAGTCGCCCGAGAGTAGAATTGAACCTGGGTCCCTGGTGCTGTGACGCAACATTGCTAACCACCATTCTGCCACAAAATAAAGATAAAGATAAAAGAGGTGCTTTCTTTCAGTTTGGTGTAAGAATTTGTCTTAGGAAGAGGTCAGAAAGTAATTTGGAACATTTTCAAATTTTCTAAGAAGGTTTGTGATTTAAGTGCCCTACAAGGTACTTAAGGGTAATTGAAGAAGTGGACTTACACCATAAGAATCAATATTCATAAAATCGCCAGTCACAGAGGGCCATAGGGCTGTGTTGAGATTGTAACCAGGTCAGCCAGGTGGACCTTATAGAATGAGTTCCCTGGTTGGACCAGATTAGCCCCAATCAGGGACCCCTGGCTGACAGTTAAAAACAGAAGCGATAGACACCTGTTCAATCTGAGAGTTGGCTCTGAGGGAGCTAGATCAGTATCAAGGACTTACCACATGTAAATAAAAGGATGAGATACCGGCCTCTGTGGAGTTACTTCTGGGGCGAGTAAGAGAAAAAGCACAGTCCTGAAGAAATTCACCTGCAATAACTGCCTTTGAGTGGGATAAGCATTTCTGGTATCATGCCATTATTTGGGAAGCTTGACTTGTTCAAGGATAATGGTAACTGCAGATGCTGGAGAATCCAAGATAACAAAGTGTGGAGCTGGATGAACACAGCAGGCCCAGCAGCATCTTAGGAGCACAAAAGCTGACGTTTCGGGCCTAGACCCTTCATCAGAGAGGGGGATGGGGAGAGGATTCTGAAATAAATAGGGAGAGAGGGGGAGGCGGACCTAAGATGGATGGATGAGAAGATAGATGGAGAGGAGAGTATGGTTGACAAGGTAGGGAGAGGATAGGTCAGTCCGGAGAGGACGGACAGGGCAAGGGGGCAGGATGAAGTTAGTAGGTGGGAAATGGAGGTGCGGCTTGAGGTGGGAGGAGGGGATAGGTGAGAGGAAGAACAGGTTAGGCAGGCGGGGACGAGCTGGGCTGGTTTTGGGATGCAGTGGGGGGGGGGAGATTTTGAAGCTGGTGAAATCTGCATTGATACCATTAGGCTGCAGGGTTCCCAAGCGGAATATGAGTTGCTGTTCCTGCAACCTATGGGTGGCATCATTGTGGCACTGCAGGAGGCCCAGGGTGGACATGTCGTCTAAGGAATGGGAGGGGGAGTTAAAATGGTTCGCGACTGGGAGATGCAGTTGTTTATTGCGAACCGAGCGGAGGTGTTATGCAAAGCAGTCCCCAAGCCTCCGCTTGGTTTCCCCAATGTAGAGGAAGCCACATCGTGTACAGCGGATACAGTATACCACATTGGTGGATGTGCAGGTGAACATCTGCTTGATGTGGAAAGTCATTTTGGGGCCTGGGATGGGGGTGAGGGAGGAGGTATGGGGGCAGGTGTAGCACTTCCTGTGATTGCAGGGGAAAGTGCCGGCTTTGGTGGGGTTGGAGGGGAGTGTGGAGCGGACAAGGGATTCGCGGAGAGTGGTTTCTCCAGAAGGCAGACAAGGGTGGGGTTGGATTGTAGATGGCAGAAGTGTCCCCTCCTCCCACCTCAAGCCACATCTCCATTTCCTACCTACTAACCTCATCCCGCTCCCTTGACCTGTCTGTCCTCCCCGAACTGACCTATCCCCTCCCTACCTTGCCACCCATTCTCTGCTCTCCTCCTGTCTTCTCCTCTATCCATCTTCAGTTCGCCGCCCCCTCTCTCCCTATTTATTTCAGAATCGTCTCCCCATTCCCCTTTTCTGATGAAGGGTCTATGCCCGAAACGTCAGCTTTTGTGCTCCTAAGATGTTGCTTGGCCTGCTGTGCTCATCCAGCTTCACACTTTGTTTTCTTGGTTTCTCCAGCATCTGCAGTTACCATCGCCTCTGATTGAGAATTGAAGAATTTAGTTAAGCAATATTATGACCTCAAGACCTCTCCAATTCTGAGATGCCATCAATTTGAGAATTGGGTAATCCATTATCAAGATTTTTAACTAGGTTAAGTAAACTGGCAGAGGCATGTGATTTTGGTTTAAACTTTAATGAGATGTTGATAAACCGTATAGAAGTGCCCATTAACAGAAGCTCCACTGATCTTCAAAAAGACACTACAACTGGCTTTGTCACTAGAAAATGCAGCAAGTGGAGCATATGAATTTCAGAGTATTCTGATGGAAGTGGACACCCTCACTAGTCTGACTAAGCTGGGAAACACCACTTAAGTGGAGACAATTGCATATCCTCACTCAGGGCATATCCCGAAAAGAGGGACTCTAGGTCAGCCTATAGCAAAACCAAGCCTCAGCCAAATAGTTAAAAGTTTCTTCAGGATCCAGGCCAGTAAGCTTTTGCAGTTGCTGTGGGTATATGGGCTCATAACAAAGGAGTCCTACTGGATCTAAACTGAGTAAGAGAAGTCATAGGCCGGTGCCCAGGAGAGTGTACACCCTGGAAAGTCCACCTACGTCTCACTGAACAGTTTAATTGCTTCGCAACATCCAAATCAGAATTGAAATAAACATGTGGTCAAATGGTCACCCGGTTCTAGCAGATGTCAGTACAGGTTTAGCCGTTTCAGTGACCACAGAACCAGTATTCGACAAAATTCACTCTGGACTCCAAAACTAAGCTTGCACAACATCTCAGCAAGACTGAGAACCTATTCCTGGGAACATTTACATTTACATTAACTGGGTACAATTTCAGTTTTGGTCTCTTATGAGATAACACTGAAAGTAGTAACTGAACCAGCTGTAAAAAGCTCAGGGACCAAGCTTGATGGGGCAAAATTAGTCAAGAAAGATGTACCCAAATTGGTTCACCATTTTTCAATTAGAAAATGGCTGCCTGAGTGAAGTCCTAAATAAACACTCAGAAGTTTTTCAAGAAGATCCAGGGACTATCAAAAGGAGCCAAAGACCATCTTGCATGCTGACCAGGAAGCAATGTCATGATCCTACATGGCCCACACGGTGCCATTTGCCTGACAGGCAAAAAAGCAGAAGGTTGGAAAGTGAAGGAATCAGCAAACCAGTCCCGTTTGCAGAATGGGTAGCACCAGTTGTGAAGCCCAATGGATCACTTAACCTTAGTGGGGATTTTAAATGGTAAACTGCTTTTTGCAGCTGGATAAATACCCAATCCCCCACAGAGGGTTTATACATAAAACTGGCAGGGGCTGTCCTTCACAAAGCTGGACATGAGGTAAGTGTGCTCGCAGTTACAGTTTGATGAGGATTCCCAGAGTATGCTACAATTTTACAAGGCCTACCCCAGGACGCTATTTGTTTGGATGATGTGCTACTAACACAGAAGACCAAGAAAGAGCACTTAAGAGAACTTGGACAGAGTCGTTAGGCATTTCTCCCAGGCAGGTGTAGGCCTTAGCGGGGGGTAACGTGTGTGTGTTCCAGGGCCCCCCGCCTGTTGGAAGGTAAAAGTGAGTGAATGCATTTGTTCCAGCTCCCACATCTGTACCAAGAGCTTAGGTCTTTCCTTGGACTGGTGAATTATTACAGAAAGTTCATGCATAACCTGGCCTCCATCCCGGCACCTTTGGGTCTACTCTTAAAGGGTGAGCTTTGGAAATATTTACGTAGCCAAGCCCAAGCTTTCAAGTACACGAAGAAACGATTAACATCCTCTAAAGGTGTAGAGGCACTGTGATCCCAAGCAAGGCCTGGTATTGACCTGGGTAGTGTTAGATCGCAAGTGACCCAATAGGTAGGAACACCCAATAGGGTGTGCTTCCAGGACTTTGGCTAATGCGGAGCATAAATACACCCGGATAGAGAAAGAAGGTTTGATGATCATATTTGAAGTCAGGAAGTTCTACCAATACCTTTACAGACTTGAATTTGTAGTAATAACGAACACAAACGCCGACTAGGTCGACTTTAAGAGAACAAGGGAGTGGCACCCATAGTTTCGGGCCAAAGTCAGCAATAGAGTCTAATGCATAGTGCACATAATTATAAAAGTTTGAACATCATTCAGGAGACCAAGTAGCAAACATGGATGCATGCATTGAGGGACGCAGAAGGTGGGATACCTTCCTCTGGGGTGTATTCAAGGCTGCTCTCTCAATAGAAAGACAACTGGAGGCAGTTTCATCAGAGGTTCCTTAAGCCTCAGGCAAGGGTGAGGTTAAGGAGGGGAGACCTTGATGGTAACTTCAGCAAGTACAGAATAGGTTCAATCCCTGTCGGCATCAACACTCTGCATCGCAAACCAGCAAACTTCATCCAACCCAACCAGACACTAACTTCCGTTTAAAATTTAAATTGGCAGTTTAAGTATTACCTGAAGCCAAACAACTTGATGTTCAGTATACAGTTTTTAAAATACTTCATAGGAGAAATTAACTGCTGAAACTGACTCGGCATAATCATTTACTTGGCCAATCCTGAAAATAGTAGGCAGTATTGAATTAGGAGATTAGCTCAATGCATTCACAATTTGAACCCACATGGAGACAGCGGCATAACGTCACTGGATTTATAATCTAACATGGGTCTGAATCTTAGATGGTGAAATTTGAATTTGACCAAAATCGACAATAAAAGAAAACTAGTCTAATGGTGAGAGATAACGGGAACTGCAGATGCTGGAGAATCCAAGATAATAAAGTGTGAAGCTGGATGAACACAGCAGGCCAAGCAGCATCTCAGGAGCACAAAAGCTGATGTTTCGAGCCTAGACCCTTCTTCAGAAAAGGGGGATGGGGAGAGGGTTCTGGAATAAATAGGGAGAGAGAGGGGGAGGCGGACCGAAGATGGATAGAGGAGAAGAAAGGTGGAGAGGACAAGAGTTGCAGTGGGAGAGAGATTCCCCGGGGTTGGTCCAGAGGGAAGAGGGTAACTTCTTCAGGTTAGGCATCCCTGGAAGACGCTTCGCAGTGAGGTTAAAATAGTGATCAGAGATAATGTGAACTGCAGATGCTGGAGAAACCTCTCCCCATCCCCCTCTCTGATGAAGGGTCCAGGCCCGAAACGTCAGCTTTTGTGCTCCTGAGATGCTGCTTGGCCTGCTGTGTTCATCCAGCTCCACACTTAGTTATCTCGTAGTCTAATAGTGACCACAGGTGATTGATTTGTTGGCATCACATGTACCAAGTACAATGTTTTACAAGTAGTACGGGATATCACAGCAAACTTGTGCTTGGACAGAATAAGGCATACAGCATTATGACCACACAGGAGGTGCACAAAAGCGAGGCCAACATTAGATTTGAAATTAGAGGGGCCCATTCAGTAGTCTGTAAGCAGCAGGGAGAAAGTTTGAACCTGCTGGCACGTGTGTTCAAGTTCGTCCATTGTTAGAAAAACCCATCTGATTCACTGATGCTCGTTTAGAAATTTGCCATTTCTCTCTGCTCTGACTCCAGAGACACAGTAATGTGGTTGTCTCTGAACTACCCACTGAGCAATTAGGGATGAGCAATAAATGCTAGCCTCGCCAGTGACATCTACATTTGCCTGGAATAAATTTTTAAGAAATTTAAAATGCTCCAAAAAAAAAAGTGCCATTCCCTTTTATGCACAATTTTATTATACAAATACATTTTGACAGATATACAAAAGTCAGACATTAATACATCACACAAGTTTCAAACCAGCATAGCATTGGGATCAGCCATTATCAAATCCAGTGTTCTCTTAAGAAAATTTAAAATAGAAATTCCAAAAATAAGAACAGAATGGAACCGAAATTTTTTTATTTCAGACTCAAAATATCAGCTATTTTACTGTCTATGGATATTGCTACATCAACTGAATACCTTCAGCACCGTTAGCTTTTATTTCAGATCCCACACGTCCATAGTACTTTTATAACTAAAGGTGTTTGGCAATCCACATAAAAGCGAAGTTCGTTGAATATCTGAAAAATCATGATTCTACAACATGTGATGCCATATTCTGTATAATGCCTTATTTGTGTACTGTTACAGCACTTATTACTCATGGATATTTACACATTCAAGTTGACATTTTAGATACCTGAAGGTTACAAATGCAACCCAGAAGAAACATTTGAGGCATGAAATTAAAATAAACATTTAACGGTGGACTCTCCGATTCTGCACCCACTAGTTATCATCTTTAACTACAGCACAGATCCACAGGATGTCAAAAATTTAAACAGACATGTTTGCAGGGACCATCATGCCAAAGACTGAAAGTTAGCCACGGCCCATCTCCTCACCCTTGCTGGAGCACAAGAACTCACTAAAATTTACCAAAAGCTTATAAATCAGCATTGCAAAGTGAAGCAAAAACGCAAGGAAAGGTTTTCCTTTACAAAGGCAGTCTCTACCCTTTACCAGCGTCAAGGAGTGTTTTGTAACCCTGCCCACTATTTGGGAGGTGTTCTGTTGATAGCTGAATGTTAATTACAACACCCTTAATGCGTCCAAACATCCCATAGTACTAGAGAAGAATCATACAAAATTTAGCCCTAGCCCAAATAAGGAGATATTGGACCAGGTGATCAAAAGCTGCGTCAAAAAGAGAGGTTTTGATTTTATATAGATGTTTTAAACAACGGGAAAATGAAGGAACAGCCATAAAAAGGGAGGAGATTTGATTCGGAAGAATCAAAGTTCAACTGGGTCTACCCACGGCACACGGACTGCAGTGGTTCAAGAAGGCAGCTCACCACCAGCACCTTCTCAAAGGCTGAGGAATGAGCAATAAATGCTGGCCCAGCCAACAGTACGCACATCCCATGGAAAAAAAAATAAAAATATGAGCACAAACTTGTTCTTTATATATTAGAAGTGACGAACACCTCCAAAAGCAAACAACACTTGCATTTTACAAAACAAGAGAGGCACTGGTCTATCCAGGTCTTGCTGGTACAGGTTACTGAGAAATCTAAGTCAGTCAATCTTAGCATCACCTTCGCAGATGTGATATTCATGTTATCAAGGCGTGCATTACAGTACTGGAAGCAGCATGAAATTCCTTAAATCTCCAACCATCCCCTTTACCCCACACATCCCCCTCCTCCCCTGACAAAACAAAAAAAGTGTCAGCTCACTCTGCAAAAGTTCCCAAAGGCACTACAACCTTAGGCTGAACTCTCAAATCACAGAATCATACGATCTCCACAGCGTGGAAGGAGGTCATTTGGCCCATCGTGTCCACTCCGACCCTTTGAAGGGCATCCAATCCAGACCCATGCCCCCTACCCTATCCCTGTAACCCTGCATTTCCCACGGATAACCCCCCTAGCCTGCACATCCCTGGACATGGTGGGTAATTTAGTGTGGCCAATCTACCCAATCTGGACTGTGGGAGGAAACTGAAGCACCCGGAGCAAACACACGAAAACAGGGGGAGAATGTGCAAACTCCACACAGACAGTGTCACCTAAAGTAAAAATGAACCCTGGGTCCCTGTTATTGCAGGGCAGCAGTGCTATATACTGTGCCACCAGGCTGCCCCCCCCACCCCCAATGCCCACCCCAAACTTCAGTCGAATCTATGTTAGATGCCTCAGATCATTCACTGCAGTCTAATCAGACTCTATCCCCACTGAAATTTTTCTTTCCCCCACCAACAGTTATCAGTCATTACCAAGAGTGGAAACCCCTCTAGCTCTTTCTCCTCCCTCTGCACAAACTCAGAACCTCACCAGAATTCAGACCAAGATCAGCTCATTCCAACAGATAAAACACGCACAAAAAAAGTAGTATATATCAGGAAATGGTGGGGGTTGAAGACAGACGCATTGGTTAAAAATCAACAACTTTGAACTCAAATGTCACCCGGGAGACATTAAACTAAGGACATTAAAAGAAACAGCACGATCTATAATTTCAGGTTGTGAGATAGTTCCTGGAGTGTAAATGACAAAGTCAAGGTTTGATGGTATAATCAAAAAGGACAACAGGGCAATACTTTTTTTTTCCCCCCCAACCTCACATTCATATCCTGACCCCCAAACACGAAATAGCAGGAATGTTCAAGTTCCAGACCATTTTAACAAGGCTTTGATACATATTCATTTAAACCAAATGCAATAGTTTTCTTAATGCACTAGTTGATAACAAAATCAAGGGGTATATATGTTAGAAGGTCTATTCTTTTTGGTAATTGCTATTTGTTCCACGCAGTTCAAAAGGATGTAAAGAACACAACTTAATTGCCTCAGAAGCCTTCTAACTGAAAAATCTTTCACCTTCACAGGTAGTGAAGAGAACTGTGAAGCTTCGACACGCTTGTTATCTTTTTAATGACACACTGGCCAAAGTCCCAAATTTGGGTCCCAGATCATTCAAGTACTCTTGTCCCATGTTCTCTCTCACATCACTGCAGCAGCCAACAGACCCATTGATTGAAGGAGCTCCTTCATAGCGATAATCATGCACAAAGTCACTGGGGATGGTCTGGTCTCTCAGCTGCTCGTCCTCGTATACCTAACGTAAATGAAACAGCATGTTTAAAAAAATCTGCAAGTCTTTCAACAGGACAGCGAAACATTGCAACAAAAACTAAATGTCCCTCTTTCCTTCTCCCAGCGAACCAAATAATAAATAATAAGAATAATTGAAGATGAAGATCTGGAACATAATTCATTCACATCCTGAAGCAATTTAAAAGAAAAACAATGTTTCAAATCCGAAGAACATTCTGAAGTTAGTTTCTCCTGCAACTTCTGTTTCTGCACCAAATGATATTGTTCTATAATACTGCAGTTTGACAGAACCACTATAAGCGCACTATTTCTTATATTCAAGCAGGAATAGACCTTTCAGCCCTTATGCCTACTCCATCATTAAATAAGTTCTTGGCTGACTGCATTGCAGCCTCAAATCCAAGCTCTTTCCCAATAATCTTTTACCCCCTTGAATCCATCCTCCTCCACTTTACAAACACTCAAGGAATGTTTCAAATGCCTCTTTCTTCTAAAGCAGGCTAGCCTGCTCAGCTTACGGCTAACTTTCATTCCATGAAATTACATGGTACAGAAGACAGCTTTTGGCCCTGCAAAGCTCTACTGCCAATAAATACACCAAATCTACACTAGTCCCACTTTCTCCAGCACTTGACTCATAGCTTTTAGGTAGTCAGCAAACGAGAAAGTTTTATTTTAACACAGAACATTACACCACAGTACAGGCCCTTCGGCCCTCGATGTTGTGCTGACCTGTCATACCGATCTCAAGCCCATCTAACCTACACTATTTTGGGCAGCGATTTGTTGCGATGTGTAATGGTGGAAGCAGATTCAACAACGTTTTTTAAAATTATAAACAAAATAAAGAATTAAACAGACAGGAGAAGGGGAGAAAACATGTACAGGATCAAGAGGAAGATAAAGTGTATTACTCTTTTTGCTGCATTGCTCTATTGCTGTACAGGAATAAAGGCCTGGGCCTACTTCTGTGCTGTATGATTTCACGATAAATTGGGAGCATAGAAAATAGGAAAAGTAGTAGGCCATTTGGCCTGCCAAATCGGAGCCCCCATTCAATATGATCATGGCTGATCCTCTAACTCAGTACCCAGTTCCCCCTTTCTCCCTATAACCTTCAATCTCAAGAACTAAAACTCCTTCTTGAAAACATTCAATGCTTTGGCTTCAACCACTTCTTGTGGCAGAGAATTCCACAGGCTCCCCCCATTCTCTGGGTGAAGAGATAGTTCCTCATCTCAGTCCTAAACAGTCTACCTCACATCCTTAGACTGGTGACCCATGCTCCTGGACTCTCTCGCTAACGGAAACGTCTCTCCTGTAGTTACATTGTCTAGTCTATTCTGTCTAGGGTTCTCGATGACTTTTAGGAATACAGTAACAGGCAATTCAGCCCTGAGTCCTCTCCACCATTTAACATGATCAGAGCTGATCTTATCCTGATCTCAATTCCACTCTCCTGACTGCTCCCCATACTCCTTTCATCAGAAAGGTCTCCCCGCCTACCCCCCCCCCCCATCTCGATTATCTCCACAGATTCACAACCCTCAGTTTGACCTCATCTCAGTTTTGAGCCTACCTCCTGTTGCTCTATATCTATGAAGTCTTGAAGTCATCTACCCCACAAGGGGGAACACCTGCTCAACATCCAACTTATCAATCCCCCTTTAGCATCTGAATATCTCAATCCCATCCCGCCCACACGCTTCCGAACGCCAGTGAGTACAAGTCCAAGCTTTTCAAACACTTCTCGTACAACAGCCCCTTCATCCCTGGAATCAATATGGTGAACCTCCACTGAACTACCTCCTGTGCCACCCCCATCCTTCCGTAAGTAAGGAGCCCAAAACTAGGCACAATTCTCCAAGTGCGCTCTCACCAAGCCTCCTAAAAATGTAACAACACTTCTTTCCTATTATAATCCAGCCCCTTTGCAATAGATGTCAGGACTTAATTTGCCTTTAATACATGCTGCACATAGCCATTTTCTGTGATTCATGCACAAGGACACCCAGATCCCTCTGCACTAATCCATTTTTGTACCTACTTCCCAGTTAAATAATTTGTCCTTTTATTTTTCTAGCCAAAATGGACAACTTTGCTCTTGTTTACATTGAACTCTGTCAACCAGGTTCTAGCCCATTGCCCTAGCCTCTCCAATTATACATCTCTATCTCATTACTGCCTACTTTCCCACCTATTTTAGTGTCATTCACAAATGTTGCAATTACTCTCTGTCCCTGCTACTGCTTTACCCTCTTCTGTGTGTCAAACAAAAAGGATACAGCTACAGCTGGAAGGACTTATTCCTGTGAAAGTTACGGGGTACAAGGCTTTGCAGGTCAAGCTGGTGAGAAATTGTACCACTTACCTGGTCAACGCGTGAACGAAGGAGATCCATCAGATGGTGGCTGTTTCTCCGATTCACTAAGTAAGTGTCTACGTTGGTCAACTCTTGATGCATGATGTCGGTCTGGAGAGGCTGTGTGTGATGTCTTCTTGACAAGTCATCATAAATACCTCCACCACTTATAGTCACCATTTCATCTAATGTCTTCATTCCAAAATGCAAGTCTTGTGCTCCATCCACGTGGGCAGAAGGGAGTTGGCCCTGGTCAAAACTTGTTTCTTGGTTGCCAAAAAACTGGTCACTTTCAGATGCATGACCTTTCTGTGGCAGATTGATGTCCAATGCATCAAGGTTCTGGAAAATGGGAGTACAGCAATCAAGGAATTGAGACATCGAATCTAAGAGAGCTTTCATTAAGAAATAGCAATAAACTACTACTAAGTAAACATTTTATATCATACCACAGGAAGATTATTAATAATAATCAGACCAAGCCAGACAGACGTCTTAGAGAAGATGACAAAATCCTCTCTCTGTCAAATCTTTAAGGTTCACTTTAGACAGGGTGGCAAGGGGATGGAGGAGAGGGGGAAGCAGGCCTCAGAAGGCACCAACATCTTAATGCTTAACATTGTAAGATATTAGACACAGAAAGGAATTTGAAAACAAGGATCAGACTACAACTATGGTGGTGTACACAAAAGCCAGATTAGGTGAGTAAACAAAGGATGACACAGGGAGGTTCATGTTAAAGGTTAAAACTCAGGCACAGGAGCTTTGGATTACCTCAAAAAGGTGACAGTGTGTTCAGACCCATAGAATCCCTACAGTGCAGAAAGAGGCCAGGTACATTCTCATCTCTTCAACTCAAATCATCGTCCCAAACTGCAGTTTTAAAGCTCCAACTTCAGTGGTTTCATTTCCAAAGCTTGATTCCCCCCCCCCCCCCCGCCCCCACCCAACTAACTAACAATTTCCCCGATTTCAATCTGCAGCTTTTTTTTTGGTTATTACACCTTCCAGCATGGATGTGTTGCTCAAGTCTCTGGCTTTAAAATTTTCTGAATGAGACTCTGTCTTACTAAAACAGCAATAGGGTGGTGAGAGGTGCAAGAGGTAGATGCCCAGGGTCTGAGAAAACCCACCTTATCTTGTTGACCTCCACCCTCATCATTAGAGACAATGAGACTTTGTTGATATTGACGTGGAGGCATCGAAGGTTGTGGCACTTTACCACCTCCGCAATACAAAGCAACTGCTGCCAGGAGCAAGCCTGTCAGAAATAGGACAGAATGTATAGTGCATTTTTAAATTCAAACCAAATAATACAGCAGATAATTAGAAAGTCAAATATTTTATTACAGCTTTCTAATTCAAACTGGCTTAATTCAAACTTGTCTTAACTATGTACTTGTTTTAATAAAATCCTAACATAAGGTCACAAAACATGAAACACTAACTCAGTTAAAAGCAAAATACTATGAAGACTGTGGATCTGAAACAAACAGTGCTGAAAAAACTCAACAGGCCTGAGCATTTGTAGAAAAAGGGAAACAGGAGTTAACTTTCAGTCCAGCATGACTTCCATTCTGAAGGAGAGCTTTATCCTGGAATCAAAACCTGAACTCTGTTAAAAATCTGAAACAAATACCAATTTCTAGGAGAAATTCGACAGGTCTGGCAACATCTGAGGAAACAGTAAAAAAAAGTTAATATATTTAGTCCAGTGACCCTTCTGAAAAAGGTCACAGGACTCAATGTTAATTCTGACTTCTCTCCACCGATGCTGCCAGACCTGCTGAGTTTCTCCAGCAATTTCTAGGTTTGCTACACTAATCCTGCTTTTCTCGCCACAGATTATGCCTGACCTGCTGAGTACTTCCAGCACTTTATTTCAGATGTCTAGAATCCACAGTATTTTAATTCTTGTGTAATAACTCACATTCCCAACAACTTTTTTCAAAACTATTATACCCTGGGATGTAGGTTTTCAGGACTGCTGGCCAGCATTTATTGTCCATCCTTAGTTGCCCCTTGAGAAGGTGGTGGTGAACTACCTTCTTAAATCACTGCAGTCCATGTGCTACAATGCCCTTAAAAGGAGAGAATTCCAGGATTTTGAGCTAGGAACAGTGATACGTTTCCAAGTCAGGATGTTGAGTGGCTTGGAGGGGAACTTGCAGGAGATGGCATTCCCATGTATCTGCTGCTGCTGTCCTTCTAGATGGAAGTGGCCACGGATTGTGAAGGTGCTATCTAAGGATCTCAGGTGATTTTCTGTACATCTTGTAGGTAGTACACACTGGTGCTACTGAGCATTGGTTTTGGAGGGAGTGGGTGTTCGTGGATGCAGCACCAATCAAGTGGCTGCTTTGTCCTGGACGGTGTCAAGCTTCTTGAGTGTTGTTGGGGCTGCACCCATCCAGGCAAGTGGGGAGTATTCCATCACACTCCTGACTTGTGCCTTGTAGATGGTGGACAGGCTTTCAGGGCCTCGGGTGGTGTTACTTGCCACAACATTCACAGCCATTTGTTTTTCTTGGGCCACTAGGGTCAGATGGCGCAGGGTTACCCACAGAGAGTCAGAGAGGTGTACAGCATGGAAACAGATGCTTCGACCCATTCGCGCAAGCTGAGCGCATATCCTATATTAATTAATCTCATTTGCCAGCATTTGCGAATATCCCTCTAAACCATTCCTATTTACATACCCATCCAGATCCCTTTTAAATGCTGTGATTGTACCAGACTCCTCCATTGCTGATACCAGAATGTTGTACATAATTTAAACATGGGATTTGGACTGGACAATATCAAAATTTGAAGATTATGGCAAATTGAGAAGCACTGAAAAGATAAATTGTACCAAACATCAGGGAGACCTCAAAACACAGAATGGGTACGTTTTTCTATTCACTCACAGGATACATGCATTTTAAACCAGCAGTTTTGCCCATCCCTGTGGTTAGTTAAGATCTCAACCACATTGCTGTGGGTCTGGAATTCCATGCAGGCTAGGCCAGCTAAGGGTGGCAGATTTCATTCCTCAAAAAGAAAAGGGCAATAGTGAACGAAGTGTTTATTTTACTTCTGACAATCGACATTGGGTTTGTGGTCACCATTAGACTCCGCATTCCAGATTTTTATGGAGTTCAAATTCCTGGCAGGGTTTGAACCCAGGTCTTCAGAACATTATCAGGGTCTCTGAATTAGTGTTGTATGAACAATACCAGTGGCCATCACATCCCTGATAACCTTCTATCCTTTGCTTAATATTAAAAACAAACTGTCTACACCTGCCTTTAAAATATTGGACAACTTTGCTTCCACCATCTTTTCAGAAAGGGAGGTCCGATGACGCCAGGCTCAAAAAATTTCATCCAGTCTGTTTGAAACAGATGATCCCTGATTTTTTAAGGTCAGAAAATGACACTAGGTTATAGTCCAACAGGTTTATTTGAAGTAGATTAGATTCCCTACAGCGTGGAAGCAGGTCCTTCGGCTCAACAAGTCCACGCCGCCCCTTGAAGCATCCCACCCAGACCCATCCCCCTATAGCCCACACACCTCTGAACACTACAGGCAATTTAGCATGGCCGATCCACCTAGCCCGCACATCTTTGGACTGTGGGAGGAAACCGAGCACCTCCCACACAGACACGGGGCGAATGTGCAAACTCCACACAGACACAGTCGCCCAAGGTTGGAATCGAGCCCAGGCCCCTGGTGCTGTGAGGCACGGTAGCTCAGTGGTTAGCACTGCTCCTTCATTAGGTGAAGTGAGACCAGATGAAGGAGTAGTGTGCCAAAAACCTGTGTTTTCAAATAAAACTGTTGAACTATAACCTGACTTCTGACTGTATTGAATGTTAGAGCAAGATTGAGAGGCCAGAAGGCCGACTCTTTCTCCAAATTCGTATGTCCCTTTCATTTCAAAAAGGAGACCATTTTATATTTCAAACATTAACCAAATTGCACCAGCTGTTGTGGTCTACAAAAGGATAAGTCTGGGTTGCTGGATTATTCATCCACTACACTACCAGCTTTCTCTGTAACTCTTTCAAGTACTTACAAAGCAGCAGTAATGCAGCCAACAACATCACGAGAATTCCCATGCCTCCAAGCACTGCACTTCCAGATGCAAGTCTACCTGCACAATTTACATTGTTAGGGCATTCGCAGATTGTAATCTTCAGGGTTTGTTCTTTTCCCTGATGTTGCTGGTCCACAACCATGACAGGAACTTCATAATAACCAGGAGCAAGTTTATTTACTGGTTTTATATGGGCATAGGATCCTGGAACACCAGAAATCAAATTCAGAATATGTAACAGGCACCAACACAAACTAAAAACTTTCAAAGAATCATTTCAAATTCTACTTCAACTTTGGATATAGCTAGGAATTAAAATCAGAAACACACTAAAATAACGCAGGTTTTTACGATGCAAAAATCTAATCCTTAAATCTTACGAACTGCACGATTCAGGCTTAATACTACTTGTGTCCAACTGTGATACTTTACATGGTACATTTACCTCCTATCTTACAAACTAAGGTTAAATTGTATCCAAATGTATCAAGCTTTCACAGAACGGAATCCCTGCAGTTTCGAAGCAGACCATTTGGCCCATCCAGTCCACACCGAAGAGCTCAGCCGTGAGTCAGCTGTGCTAACCACTGAGCCGCACAGTACCACTCTTTTCAAAGGGGGTCAGATTGGCAAAGGAGAGAAAATTGCTCTAAAACAGGGTATCCCTACAACACAAATATCCCTTTCATAGTGTACACTAGCATCAATAACCAGAATGTAACTGGTAATCAGTGCATTGACTCAGTGAAACAAACTTGTCAGATTTTTATTTGAAAGAGATTTTGGAAAGCAGCATTCAATGAAGATTACTGCTTACTTACACTATGGAAGAGAGTCTACAGGCATAGATACAACAGAAAAAGGAACACTAGTTAAAGCATTGATTGCAGCTTTTAAAAACATGGCTGCATACCCATTTGACTGGTGATCATCCATTTCTTCTTAATTTCTGGTGGCTCAGCTGGTAGTGTAAATATAAATGGAGCAGAGTTAGGTGCCACATCAGAATCCTCAGCCGACACATTGACAAAATCACGCTGGCTGTTCTCACAAATATACAGCTGATTGGTTTGGATCAGTGGAATGTGGTCATTCACATCATCCAGGTTTATCACCACTGTCCCAGTTCCTGTCCTTGAAGGAGATCCTGGTAGAAAGAGGGAATGAAGAAAAAAGATCAGACGTGAGCCAAAGGCAAAAACAGATTTCCTTAATAATTGCAAGTGTATGAGGGGCGTAACCCAAGGAAAGACTGTCTGAAGACAGGTCCCCTCGGATAGTCTCCATCAAAAGGAGACCTGAAATCCAGAGATTCACTCATTCGTTGGCTGTGTACATTGTTGCTATTTCCAGGACACTTACTTGAAGCAATGCAATCAAGGCGCACATTTATCCAGGTAACTGATCAGTCACAACCTAATTCATGGCAGAACTGGCACAAGAGTTGGACTGGACCAACCCTACTCTCAGAAGTGACTCACAATAGATTAGAGTGAACTGAGTGTAATGACATGCAAGCAACAGAAATGTAAATCATACACTGAGTATTTTCCTACATATAATACGGGACCAACAGAGTTAAAAGGTGCATATTCTTGGCACCCAAGATGATTAAAGGGATGGTGAACGGACCACCAGGATTGGATAGGTTCTTTTAGGAAAGAAAAGGGAGGTTTTCTGGCAATGTTGAGAATCATGTCGTTAAGTGTACAGTCCCAAGATTAGCCACAAATTATTTCCTGCACCTTCTCTAACAAGGATAATGGGAACTGCAGAAGCTGGAGAATCCGGAGATAACAAAGTGTGGAGCTGGATGAACACAGCAGGCCAAGCAGCGTCAGAAGAGCACAAAACGCTGATGTTTCAGGCCTAGGCCCTTCATCAGAAAACAGGGATGGGGAGAAGGTTCTGAAACAAATTGGGAGAGGGGGGGGAGGCGGATCGAAGATCGATAGAGGAGAAGAGGCCTTCTCTAACAAAGTTGTTCATTTGACACTTTATGAAGTGCAGTCATTTCAGAGTTGATGAACAGAGGGTAACAGTACTCATTTCTGCGACTGCACAATTCATTCCAGTCGATCGCAGGTTTAAAGACATACAACTCCAAGTACGCTCACTTCTGCACCAGCAGTTACAGAATGCGCCAAGATTCCAAATCGCAGTTACTCTGAAAGTTCAGAGTTAGTTTTGATGAAGAAACAAATTTTTAAAATATTTATGATAAGTGCTTAAAAAGGAAAAGGGGTTCTAGTAAGTTAAGGAGACTCACAATTTCTGCAATAAGAAAAGGTGCCTTGACAATCATACTGCAATTTCCAGAATCATTCTTTGCAAAATTTCTCCCTTCAATCAGTTCAAAATACACAGGAGCGACAGACAAAAGCACTAAAATCAAAACATTCAGGAAATTTCAAATCACAGGCTGACAAATTGGAGAGAAGCTATCTTCTAGCCCAGCCCACTTCAGAGGTACAATGGACAGAATCTGTAACAAGAACTGCCACAAGCACAGGCTGGCTTTCTCCCGAGCTCGGTGTTAATGTGCCCACTTTGTCTACCGATCAGAAAGATGGGAGCGAAGCAGTTTCAGCAAGCATGGGTAAACAAAAAAAGGGCAAAAAAAATTAACAAGCCACTGAGGAAATGCTGAGACCTAGGAACACAGTCTGTCATTTTTTAAAAAAAAACATAGGGGGAGTCAGTGAGGGAGGGTGGGGAGTCTCAGGACATGGTGCTAGAGGGCAGGCTGTAAGGGCAGAGTGAAAGGGCTTGAAAAAGGAAGCTGGAATGGGGGTGAAGGGGGAATAAGGCTTCAAAGAAAAGGAGAACAGAAAGCTACAAAGAAGGGAACACACTTTGAAACCTCATCAATAAATAAGTAAATAATGAAATAATACTCAGCTAACTAGGAATCAAGAAAATGTGAAATCACCCATTCCACAAACCCCATGCAAATGTGAATATGGAATCTCTAGCTTATGGCTGCATGTGATCAGGATTTATAAGATAATGTGTTAGCTGCCATTTTCATGAACACTCAATTTCTCCTTTAAATTCAGAGACTGAGATCAGAGATGCAGTGAACTGGGTTTAAGAGTTCCAGTTATGTGCATTGGAAATGCATTAGCTATTGCCTCCTCAGTCTGTGGAAAGTACGTTTAGTGTGACGGTCATGCGCACGTAGAAGAGTATGCCAGTAATTTTGAAAATAATCTTTTACTAATTTATGCTTGTTGTCAGAATATTGCATCTATTTGCCCTTTCCAAGTACCCTCGCTAAGGTGATAGGATGGAGGTAGAAGGGGTTGAACAAATGTGGCAAAAAGATTTTCTCAGAAGGCTGGAGTCATTAGAACTCTCCTTGAAAACGATCCTGGAATAGAGTCTTTGTATACTTTTAACAGAGGTTGGGTTGTGGAGGTGGGGGGTGAAGAGTTGTTAAAAAACAGCCTCTTTTGCACTGTAGGCAATAATGGTCTGAGACTATGAAGGTGGCATAAAAGGAAATCCATCGTTCAAAAGTAGAAATTGCACAGGCAATCCCTGATGGAGATATATTTGAGGCCGCACAGGGAAGAATGAATTGACCAGACTGCTCTACAGCGAAGGTGCGCACACACAACAGGCCAAATGACTTCCTTTTGTTCAATGGCTCTTCAAAGCTTCTGGCTACTTTTTATCATTGATGTTCAGTAGGAATTACATCCCTTGCACGCATCCAAATATCAGGGCGAGCAGACACACACACACACACACTCTAATGGTGGGGGTGGTGGTGGTAATGAGAAAAGAGAGTTGGAGAGCAGAAACTACACTAATTACATCACCGAGGCCAGGCACCAACTCTCTGACATCTCCTGCAACCGCTCCCACCCCCCCCCCCACCCTGATCATGGCCCTACCCCTGACCACCAAAACATCATCTCCCAGACTATCCATAACCTTATCAGTTCAGGCGATGCTGCCTGGCCCACTGTGCTCCTCCAGCTCCACACAGTTGTCACTACACTAATTAATTCTTCCACACCCTCAATATCTTCAGTCACAAAGTGCAAGAAACTCAGTGGGTAGCTGACACAGTTCAAAGCTATGCATATCCAAATGCTGAGCACACATATACAAATCAAGGTGTAGAGTTGGATGAACGCAGCAGGCCAAGCAGCATTATAGGAGCAGGAAGGCTGACATTTCGGGCCTAGGCCCTTCATCAGAAATGGATCAATCGGCATTTCTGAAGAAGGGTCTGGGCCCGAAACATCAGCCTTCCTGCTCCAATGATGTAGCTTGGCCTGCTGCGTTCATCCAGCTCCATTACTTGTTATCTCATTCTCCAGCACCTGCAGTTCCTACTATCTCTAAATACGAATCAACATCTGTTTGCATTTTCTTAATAAACAAATGGCAAACAATTCCAGTCAGTGCATTTTACCCCCAATTATTACAATATAAAAAGACACATCAGGTTTGTACTTACTGTTTTCTATGGCCAGCACCGTAACATTGTACTTATTATGTTTTACAAATTTAGACTCTCTGTCCAACACAGTGGTAGTTTTGATCTCACCAGTTTGCGAATCAATAGAAACCCAACCTGCAGGATCGTTTAGTTTCCTGTACCTGGATAGACAAGAAATTCAACATCTTAAAAAGTTGCGCTTATAAACTAGTGACCGAGTAATCATTCATTGAGAGGCTTCCTGTTCTATTTGAGTGAACATTTAGAGTTAGGGTTATGAAGTCATATCTATGAATCTTCAGCTGCCTAGAATCTCACTGCTGCCAGAGACCTGGGTTCAACTCCGCTCTCAGGCGACTGTCTGTGTGGAGTTTGCACATACCCCCCAGGTGCTCTGGTTTCCTCCCACAGTCCGAAGATGTGGAGGTCAGGTTGTTTGGCATGCTAAATTGCCCGTTACATACAGGATGTACAAGTTAGGTGCATTAGCCACGGAAAATGTAGGATAACAGGGAACGGGTAGGGACAAAAACAGAAGTTGCTGGAAAAGTTCAGCAGGTCTGGCAACTGATTTTTCTTCACAGATGCTCACGTGTCAGGTCCGGTGACCCTTCCTCGGTACAGGGTGGGGGGTGGTAGTCTGGGTAGGATGCTTAGAGGGTTGGTGTGGATTCAACAAGCTAAATGCCCTGGTTTCACACTGTAAGGATTCAATGATTCCATGAACACTTTTGCTCCCTCTATCACCAATACTCAGTAGTGGCAGTGTGTACCAGCTGCAAGATGTATTGCAGTAATTCACTACGGCTCCTCCAACAGCATCTGCCAAACCAGTGACCTCTACTATCTAGAAGGAGAAGGAGAAGGGAAGCAGAAACAGAAAAGAAACAACAGTTTTCAAGTCCCCCTTCAAGCTACACACCACCCTGGTTTAAAATAATATTGGTCAAATTACTATGTCAAAATTCTGGAACTCCCTAAAACTACTGAGGGGTCTCTGCATGACACAGGCTGCAGCAGCTCACCTCCACCTTCTCAAGGGATAATTAGGGATCGGGCAAGACATGCTGGCCTAGCCAATGACACCCATATCCCATGAATGAATAAACTTCTTTGGTCAAGCCGTTAGTTAGCCGAGCTAGTGCGTTTCGGGATCATACTCTCTTTAATAGACCCTCCCTGTGAAACATCTTGAAGATATTTAATTACATTGCAAATGAAATGCTACATAAAAGTTGTGTTGTTGAGTGATGTAACAAGCAGAAGATGTGACAATTCATTCCTGAATAATTCTGAACAGTAGCTATTCAAATAAAATGTTGTAAATCCTCATAATATACTTTCTCAAAATTCCTCATTTGAGTTATTAGTAAGGCTCTTGGGATTATTGACACTAGGTTTCAGATTCTTGTGTCATCTTCTCATCAGGTTTTCTTTTTACTTGCATAATTTTGATGTCTCTGCAAGACAGCAACTATGCAATTATAGAATTATAGAATCCCTGCATTGTGGAAGCAGATCATTCGGCCCATTGAATCCAGCCTGACCCTCTAAAGTGCATCCCAGCCAGATACATACCCCTACCCTTTCCCCGTACCAGTACATTGGGTGGATTGGCCATAGACAGCTTCCATATTCCTCGACACTCGCTAATTTAAATACGGCCAATCCACGTAACATGCACATCTTTCGACTATGGGAGGAAACCCACGCAGGCACGGGGAGAATGGCAAATGTCTTTGTTGAGTGTGCACAGAGGGTAGAATTGAATCTAGGTGCCTGGCGCTGAGGCAGTGCTAACCACTGGGCCACTGTGCTACCTCTTTTCAAAAATAGAAGTTGCTAGAAAAGATCATCAGGTTTGGCAGCATCTGTGAAAAAAATATCAGAGTTAACGTTTTGGGTCCGGTGACCCTTCCTCGGGAGTGATGGCAGCTGGGAAAACATGGGTTTATCGGTAGAAAATAGGGAGAGGGATGGGATAGGGAGTAAATAATAGGATAGAGCCCAGAGCAATTGGATAGACAAAGGAGTTGATACCTCTTTAATCTGTTTAATTACATAGCAACATCTAGTTCAGTTTGTACAATTTACCTGCACACAATGAAAGAAGAGAAGCATGTTGAGACATTCTGCTTGCTAGCCTGATTTATTGACTTTCAAAGCCTTAACAGAAACAGGCCACTCAGCACATCTGCTACTCGAGCTCCCTTCCCATAATATCGAATGCCATCCAGATGTCCTTCTATTTCTTCGTCTGCTTCATGTCTTTATTTAGTCAGCACAAAACTTAAGTTTTTCAATGCATGCCACTACAGCCTTCCTTAGATAAGGGCCTAGTCTTCTTACTTTACCTTCAAGTCGATAATAAGCAATCTTACCTGATGCCATCGCTGCTTTGATTCTCAGGATCCTTTGCTACATATGAGCCCAAAACTTTCCCAATTTCCACATTCTCCTTTGTCCAGATTTGTTTGACAGCAGGCTCAAATTCTGGACCTTCGTCTACATTCACAACATTGACTACTACTGAAGCAGTTTGTCTAGAGGCAGAACTTCCAATCAGTGGGACCTCATTTTCCACTACAATTTCCAATGGGATTAACTGTGTTTTCTCATGATCCAAGGGCTAAGGAACAGATAGGAAAGATTATATTAAAACACTTGAAATCACTTCCAAACAATTAATCTTGCAAGATGTTAAAATGGATCATTACATACACACAAATTCACTGTTATTGATTGGTAGTACTGGATGCAAGCACTTTGGAATTACATGCGTTATGTAAAAAAAAATAGGTAAATTAATTTCTGTCCTAAAGCTGCTGCAGTGTTCCATAAAACCCAAAGCAAGCTGGGGGAACATCACCTCATTTCCTCCCATAATTCTTTACAATCTTTGAGTCTCAACATTGAGTTCAATAACTTCAGACCAACTTTGGTCGATCGATTTGATTGCAAACTTGTCTTGGAGGCCTATTAAGATGAAACTGAGAACTGTGGTTACTGGAAGTGTGAAACAAAATCAGAAGTTTCTGGAGAAGCTCAGGTGGCAGCACCTGTAAGGTTGGTGGGGGAACAAAGTCAAGTCCAGTGACCCTTCATCAGTACTCTGAAAGAGGGTCACTGGACTCAATTGTTTTTCTTCTCTCTACAGATTTCTGGCAATTTTCCACCTGCTTGCCTTTCCTCTTTTCCCGCCCCCACCCCTCTCAACAGCATAAAATACATTATTTTTCCAGTCCACTTCAGTTCTCATAGTCATAGATTCATACAGTTATAGAAACAGACCATTTGGTCCAACTCATCCACACCAACCAGACATCCCAATTTGATCTAGTCCCATTTGCCTCTCTCCACAAATGCTGATAGATCTGTCAAGATTCCCCAGAGCTTTCTAATTTTATACCACAGCAAGGTAAAAATGTGGTTTCTTCTATCCACCACTTTCATTCTCACCAAAACAGCTATGTGAAATTGATATGAAATCATTCTAAGAACATTTGATAGATCATAGGAATTAGTGTTTTAAAAAAAAAATAAACGGCCTCAAATGTTATTGAAAGAATTCCAACTAGTGTGTTAAGCAAGAGATAGACACTGGTATTTCCAATAAAAATAAATCAACAATGTGATGGAAAGTAAACTGGCTTCGGCTGCTTTTAGAGTTTTGAGCCCCATAATCAAAGGATCACGCCAGTCTCAAAGCATTACTTGCATCTCTCTCCACAAATGTTGAAAGGTTCGCCAAGGTTCTTCAGCCTCTTCTTTCCTTTGAGGGATTCCAGAGTGGGTTTACAAGAATACTCCCAGGAATGAAGGGTTTGGCATATGAGGAACAATTGAGGACTCTGGGTCTGTACTCAGTGGAGTTCAGAAGGATGAGGGGGATCTCAGTGAAACTTGCAGAATACCGAAAAGGTCCGGATAGAGTGGGTGTGAAAAGGATGTTTTCACTAGTGGGAGAGACCAGGACACAAGAACACAGCCTCACAGTGAGGGGGTGATCCTTTAGAACTGAGATGATGAGGAATTTCTTCAGCCAGAGGGTGGTGAATCTATGGACCTCATTGCTGCAGAAGGCTGTAGAGGCCATGTCATTGACTGCATTTAGGACAGAGATAGATAGGCTCTTGATTAGTAAGGGGGTCAACGGTTACAGGGAGAAGGCAGGAGAATGGGATTCAGAAACACATCAGTTGTGATCAGACTCAATAAGCTAAATAACCTTAACCTGACAATAGACAATAGGTGCAGGAGTAGGCCATATGGCCCTTCCAGCCAGCACCACCATTCATTAGGATACTGGCTGATCACCCACAATTAGTATCCTGTTCCTGCCTTATCCCCATAACCCTTGATTCCACTATCTTTAAGAGCTCTATCTATCTCTTTCTTGAAACTATCCAGAGACTTGGCCTCCACAGCCTTCTGGGGCAGAGCATTCCACATATCCACCACTCTCTGGGTGAAGAAGTTTCTCCTCAACTCTGTTCTAAATCTGTTCATATAGCATATTGTTTAACAACCTCTAAAATTAGTCAAAGACCAAAAATTCAGCCTTGTTTTCATGGCAATGGCATTTGAAGATTTCCAAGTTGAACGTTTCATGGACAGCCCGACAATACAATTTGCTACACAATCTCAAACACTTGCTTACCTTTACAATGTACAAGAGACCACTATTGGTCTTGGGATCACTTAGAACTTTGAAATTTCCATTGCTGTCCCCATTAATGATAGTGAACACTGCTCTGCTTGCTTCTGTGTTCTCCAAGTCCTGATCAACAACTGGCATTCGGAGGATCATCACATCACTTACACTCTCGTTAGCATAAATGGTATACTGAAGCAAGACAAAAAAAAAACTTTAATCTTAAAAAAAAATCAATTTCTTTTCAGTCAATACAATGAGCGTAACAATTCTGAGAAACGGTAAAAATCTTCATCAATGACACGGGGTTAATACATGTTTGAGGGGAGGGAGAAGAACACTGGAAATCTGAATTCTGAAATCAAATAGTCACAACTCAAAATCACAACAGGGTTTCAAAACCCAAAACATACAAGTGCAAAATTCTTTCAAGTAATACTTTTTACTCAGCCAGTAGTTAGGGTCTGGAATGCACTGCTTGGAAATGCGGAAGGGGCACATTCGATTGAGGCATTCAAGAGTATGAGATGGTTATTTCGATTGAAATGGTAAGCAGTGATATTAGGAAAAGACAGGAGATTGGCAGGAGGGAACAGAACCACAGTGGGCTGAATGGCCTCCTTCTATCATAGTAATTCTGTGAAGACATGGATGGAACCACAAACAGCTTTAATGCTTTCAATAAGTAATGAAACTTCAAAAATATCAAGCACTTTTTAGTCCAATGTCAATGTTTTGCTGACAATTGACACACTTTCCATAATTTTACACCGGCAATAAGAAGTTTGAATTTTAAAAACCAAAGGTGCAGATTGCAACAAAATGGTAAATGACGAGGTAGTTCACGATAAAATGCAAAACCAAACATCTTCTGGCAGTAAAAACTGGAAGCCATTTCGAGGACTGGCCTCCTTAGAACAGAGAAGATTGAGACTGAGGCAGAACAGCAGGTGAATGACCCCAAGACAATGTTCAGTCATAGAGCCAGTACAGATATGGCAGGCCAAATGGCCTCCTTCTGGTCAGTAACCAGAGGTCACAGATGGTGAGAAGCCAAGAGGAATGACACGGAGTATTTTATACCAACAGCTGGAATACACAGTCAAGGGAATAAAAATGGTGGAGAACAGCAATTTAATAACAACTTTCAACAAGGAATTGGATAATTACTTGAAGGACAGAAAACCATGGAGAGGAAAAATAAAAGACTTGAACCAACTGAACTGCTCTATAATGGACAATCAAACAGCAGTGAGCTGACTGTGATCTCTCGAGGCAACAAGCCTCCACTGATACCCAAGTCAGGCCAGAAGAATAACAACATCATATTTTATTCATTTATTTATACTGAATAAATTTTCCACAACTTACTTTGTTGATCTTAAATGTTGGAGCATGGTCATTCACATCGGTAACGTGCACAATAACAGTTCCAGTAGAAAATAATCCGTAAGGTTTCCCCCCCATGTCTCTCACCTCGACTGTGAGTGTGTAAGTGTCCTGTTCCTGGAAATATTTGAACATGAAACAATGCCACATAACAATAATTTATAAATTTTTAAACTCAAAACTGTCCTGTTCCACAGAAACATAATCAATGGGCTCTTCTAAGGCAGCTCTGCTGTTCAAAAAATTATGGCAGACACACACAGGCTCAGAGGTAAAGAATTCAGATTTTTCACAGTGGATGAACTTTTTGTTTTAAATTCTGCCCTAGTTAACCAGCCCCTTATTCTGAACTTATCCCAATGCTCTAAATTCTCCAGCCAAGTTACTGCTTGCCAGCTGACAAAAATCAAACTGCTGGGAAAACTCAGCAGGTCTGGCAGCACCTGTGGGAGAGAAAGCAGAGTTAATTTTTTTCCCCCCAGATCCAGTGAGCCTTCTTCAGAAGTCACTGTGTCAGCACACTCTTACCAGACTAGAGAACTGATCTCTCATTAGAGAGGGAGATAACCGATGATGATTGATGGGAATTAAACTCACAGTGTTAGCATCATACTGCTTCCCAAACCAACTGTCCAGCCAACTGAGCTGAACCAAACCCCATCTTCTGAACTGGACCTGAAACGTTAACTCTGCTTTCTCTCCACAGATGCTGCCAGATCTGTGGAGGCTTTACAGCAATTTTTGATTTTTTTTTCTGATTTTTGTTTCTTTTCGCAGTGGGTGGGGGGGGTTGTTTGCAAGTGAAAAGCTGATTTGATCAGCCTGACTGATACTCATGCACTCGACCGAATTAAACATATTTGAGGGAAATGAGATAGTCAATACATCTGGACAATGAAAAACATGTGATGGAAAATAAAACACTTCAGAGGATATAACTCCCAAAGCTCTCCATCATTGGGGATTTTCATTGTCTCATTCATTGCAAGCAGACTTGTATCGCCCAATTTCCTCTTTCAGCTGTTAATTGATGGGCTGTGAATTTCAAACTTCAACTTTTGCACTCTTACAGCCAAAAAACATAATGCTTTAGTTTTATTTGTGCACTGGGTAGGACCAGCATTCAGCACCCATCTCCAAACGCCCTGAAGGTGGTGGGGAGCTACTTTCTCCAACAGCTACAGTCCTTGGGACACAGGAACATTCACAACCCTGCCGAGAATCTCACTTTTAAAAAAACAAAGTTTGAAAGCAAGCTTACTTCGCGGTCTAGTTTATCAGACTTGGTTTTAAGTTCGCCTGTGAGCTCATCAACAGAGAACAGTCGTCCAAACTTTGAGATTGGCTCCTGTGACAGAATCTTGTAACGAAGCATAGTATTTAAGGTATTGGGCTCATCAAGGTCAGTAGCAGTGAGCTTATAGAAAGACGTACCTAAAATTGCAAGTGCAAAGGATAGTTAATAGCAGCTTTCAGGAAAAGTTACATCAAGACAATTTAATTTTAAAACTGACACCTCTAATTTTACACAGGCTCCTTGTCCACCCACTCAGGTGACACACAGTTCACTTGCTAGTTAAGTTGAGGTCAGTGATTTGCTAGCTTGGTTTTTGCTTGGTTCTGGAGTCACACTTAGGCCAGAAAGGGTAAAGACGGCAGATTTCCTTTGCTAAGGGAAAAATCCCCCTTTTAGGAGGTTTATAAAATCACGAGCAGCATGCATAAGGTGAATGACATAAGAACCAGGACCGGGAGTAGGCCAACTGACCCACTGAGTCATTGTGGGAGTAACAGTTAAAATGCACTATTATTTTAATGGTAGAAAATTGCAGCATGCTGATGTGCAGAGGGACATGGATGTCCTTGTGCATGGTCCATCGAAGGTTGGCTTGTAGGTACAACAGGTAATTAAGGCGGCAAATGGAATTTTGCCCTTGCTAGACGGATTGAGTTTAAAGCAGGGAGGTTATGGTGCAGTTGTATAGGGTGCTCTACCATTCAATAAGATCATGGCTGATGTTTTCATGGTCGCAGCTCCACTTACCCACACATTTCACCATAACCCTTAATTCCTTCACTGTTCAAAAAAATCTTAGCTTTAAAAACATTCAACGAGGATGCCTCAACTACATCACTTGGCAGGGAATTCCACACAGATTCACAACCCTTTGGGTGATGGCATTCCTCCTCAATTCTGTCGTTAACCTGTTTCCCCCTTGTTCTAGTCTCATCCAACAGTGGAAACGACCTCCTTGTGTCTATCAAAAAGGCAACTCACCACCACATTCTCAAGGGCAACTAGGGACGGGCAAAGAAATGCTGGCTGGCCAGCCAGCAACACCCACATCCCACAATAAGCTGAAATATCTTGTAAAAACATAAAATTATGAAGGGAATTGATAAGACCCTCCTCTCTCCACACTTCCCCACCATTCTTATAATTTCCAATGAATATAATCCCAGTCTGCTCAGTCTCTCCTCATAAGCCATAGCTCCCATCTCTGGAATCAACCTAGTGAATCTCCCCTACACCCCCTCCAGTGCCTGTACATCCTTTCTCAAGTAAGGAGACCATAACTTCACACAGTACTCCAGGTATAGTCTCACCAGCACCCTATACAGCTGCAACATAACCTCCCTGGGCTTTTAAACTAGCAAAGATAAAATTCTACTTGCCTTCTTAATTACCTGTCGTACCTACAAGCCAACCTTCGGTGGACCATGCACAAGAACATACAGGTCCCTCTGCACAGCAGCATGCTGCAATTTTCTACCGTTCAAATAATAGTGCATTTTAACTGTTACTCCCACCAAAATGGATGACTTCACATTTATCAACATTGCATTCCATCTACCAGACCTTTTCCCACTCACAAACTCACTCTCTCTGAAAGCTGGCAGAGTCCTCCACACACTTTACTAACATTCATCTTAGTGTTATCCGCAAATTTCGACACACTATGTGATCCCCAACTCCAAATCATCTATGTAAATTGTAAACAACTGCAGTTTTAACACTAATCCCCGAGGCAGATCACTTGCTGTTGTTCACCAACCAGAAAAGCACTCATTTATCCCCACTCTTAGCTTCTTGTCAGTTAACCAATCCTCGATCAATGCCAATACATTTCCTCAACACTGTGACCCTTAAATCTTCTACAGCAGCCTTGTGTGTGGAATTTTATCAAATGCCTTTTGGAAATCCAGATACATCATATCTACTGGGTCCCCGTTGTTCACTGCAATCAATGCCTTCATAGAATTCCAGCAAATTAGTAAAGCGTGACCCGCCTTTCGTGAATTCATGCGGTGTCTGCCCAATGGGACAATTTCTATTGATATGTCTTGCTACTTCTTCCTTGATGATAGATTCAAGCACTTTCCCCACTACAGAAGCCAAGCTAACCGGCCTATAATTCCCCATCTTTTGTCTACCACCTTTGTTAAACAGTGGCGTCACATTTTCGGTTTTCCAACCTGCTGGAACTCCCCAGAGTTCAGCAAACTTTGGAAGATTACCACAAGCGCGTTTGCTATTTCTCCCACCAAGGTCTTTTCTCCCGAAATGTGTTTGGGGGGGGGGGGGGGGGTCAAAACTAGTGGTCATAGTTTTAAGGTGAGAGGGGGAGATTTAAAAAGGGCCTAAGGGGCAACTTTTTAAATGCAGAGGGTGGTACAGGTATGGAATGAGCTAACAGAGGAAGTGGTGGAAGCTGGTATATTTACAACACAAAAGGCATCTGAATGGGTACGTGAATAGGAAAGATTAAGAGGAATATGGGCCCAATGCTGAGACTAAATTAATTTAGGATATCTGGTCAGCATGGATAAGTTGGACCGAAGGGTGTGTTTCCATGCTCTACAGCTCGATGACCATGACAGCTAAAGACTGGAACAATCTCCCTGGTGTGCTTGTCAAGTTTCCAGCTGGGCATTAGAGGGAACTCAAATAGGAATATCACAGGACTGGTAGTCTTCAGCATCCCCAATTATGTTATTGATAACTGCAATTAAGAATTTTATAAATTGAAAGTACTTAAGCTCAATGTATCCTTACCAACTGGAGATCCTTCAGCTACATTTGCACTGAACTGCTCTTCAGTAAACTTCGGGGTATTATCATTCACATCATTTATTTTAACAGTCAGATCAAGAGGATATTCAGGAACAAATCCCTCCTTAGTTCTTGCTGTTCCAGTCAGCTGTGGAATTGAAGAGAAACTGTTAAAATTTAACCATTATAACATTATTCCTTTTTCACAAGCATAATCAAAACATACTCATGGAGGCCTATAGTACAGAAAAGGTCCTGTGGCATATCGAGCCTGCACCTGTCAAAAACAAACACCTAACTATTCTCATCCCATTTTCCAGCATTTGGCCTGTAGCCTTGTATATCTAGGCATCACAAGTGTACATCTAAATACTTCACTGTCACGAGGGATTTCTACCTCTACCAGTCTCATCGGCAGTGTGTTCCAGACTCTCACCACCCATTTCTCCCCCCCTCTTATCACCTCTAAACTTCCTGCCCCTTACCTTAAATCTATGGCTCCTTAGTCATTGATCCCTCCACCAAAAGGAAAAGTTCTTTCCTATCCACCTTACTGATGCCTGTCAGTTTTGTACATCTCAACCATGTGTCCCGCTCAGACTCCTCTGCTCCAAGGAAAACAATTCCAGTTTTTCCAACCTCTCCACAACAAACTCTCGAGCCCAGACAATATCTGGTAAATCACCTCTGCACCCTCTCCAGTGCTAGCACAATGGTCCTATAATGCGGTTTCAACAAATGCACATAAATACTCCAGCTGTGGCTTAGCAGTTCCAGCACAATCTCCCTGCTCTTAAGTGTCTAATAAAGGCAAGTATCCCATTACCTTCTTAACCATTTTATTTACCTAATCCACTACCTTAGCAGATCAGCAGGCATGCTTGCATATCATGTTTCTCCGATCTTCACTGCTTCCTACGTTCCTACAGTTCACGTATCCCCATGCTTTGTACTCGGGCAGGACAAACATCACTTCATGTTTATCTGGATTGAATTCTGACCAGCCCATCTATACCTTTATGTAGTTTAAGGATATCCACCTCACCACTTACCACACCAACAATTTTTGACATCATCTGCGAACTTACTGATCAACCCTCCTATATTCAAGTTTAAAATCATTTTGTACAGACCACAAACAGCAAGAGGCCTAACACTGATCCCTGCACAACCCCACTGGGACTTATCAAAAGCCTTGCTGACATCCAAGTGGACTGCGTCAAATGTATTGCTCTCATCTACACACATGGTCACCTCTTTGAAGCTTTCAGTCAAGTTGGTCAGACATTACCTCCCTTTAAAAAAAACAGTTCTTGATTGCTCTCTGCCTCTCCAGGTACAGAAGAATCCTCTCTGAATACCCACTCAACAGGAAAAGAAAAATCTTCTGTACGTTTAATGATTGCTGAGAGAAAACAAAAAGAGAGCTTTTTTTCAAGCCTTTTGTCTTTCATTCATCAGGACACTTTGTAAGAGTTCTGGTTGTGGTATTCTTGCAGATTGTCCTGATGCGCAGAAGACGAAAGCTTCATTATAATGTATGATTTTTCAGCCGTTCTCAAGCTCTGTGCCACTACACAAACAGTTAATGTTTTTGGCTTTGCTCACCAACATTCTAATAAGAGCAAGATGAAGTTTCTCTCAGATGGTTGTCCACCTTTGGAACCATCACCTTGGTCTGGCCTACATGCAACCTCAGACCCACAGCAACGTGGTTGACACTGAATTGCCGATTCAAAAGGTCTAGCAAGCCACCAAGTTCAAGGACAGCTAAGGTCAGGCAGTAAATGCTGCCCAGTGAGCCAAGCCGATGTTCCATGACTGAATTTTTAAAATTTGACATGCCTTAAGAAAAAGTGTTTTGTCTTCAACAATGGTCTTTAACAATTTACCAAATTACTTTCTGTATTCTGCAAGAGTCTAAAAACTGGATGTTAAGTTAGACAGATCTGGTTGATACTACTCAAGAAGATAAAAAGGTGTGACCCAATGAGCTGGAAGGTTCATTTTCAGACGTTTCGTCACCAATCTAGATAACATCATCAGCAAGCTTCCAGTGAAGTGCTGGTGTTATGTCCCGCTTTCTATTTATCTGTTTAGGTTTCCTTGGGTTAAAAGACATGACCCACTATCATAAGTATCCTTACATACAGATGAGGAAGGACACCACTTTGATTGGGACAACACATCCATCCTAGGACAAGCCAAACAGAGACACGCACGAGAATTCCTAGAAGCATGGCATTCCAACCGGAACTCCATCAACAAACATGATTTGGAGCCCATCTACCATCCTCAGAGAAAAAGAACAGGAAATGAAATCACCAACCCAAGGAAACCTAAACAGATAAATAGAAAGCGGGACATAACACCAGCACTTCACAGGAGGCTCACTGATGATGTTACCTAGATTGGTGACGAAACATCTGAAAATGAACCTTCCAGCTCAGCTAGCAAACTCACATCCAGAACCTCAGCCAGAGCTACAAATCTTCTCAAAACTCGCTAAGTGTGACCCAATTGGCAAGGGCAGCAGTTGTTGACCATCCCTAGTTGGCCTTTACCCAAGTGGCTTGTTAGGCTAATGCAGAGGTTGTAGGCAAGAGATAACCTAAAGTGGAGTAGATCTGGAATTGTTGGTCAGGCAACACAAGGCAAGGACAGAAAGTTTTCTTCCCTGGAAGGTCATCAGCGATAGCTTAATGGCCACCATCACTGAGACCACTTTCAAATCCAAATTTCCATTAACGGAAAATAAATTCCGCCAACGGTCACGGTGAGACTGCAACCCACATCCCCAGAGCATGATCAAGCACAAAATGCTAGAGAAGCTCACCAGTTCGGGTATCATCCGTTTAGAGAAAAACAGAGTTAACAGTCCAAAAACACTCTTCTGAAGAATTCTGCTTTGAAGAAGAGTCACACTGGACTCAAAAGTGTTAACTGTTTCTCTCTCCACAGATACTGCCAGATCTGCCAAGTTTCCCCACATGGACTGGGTTTGTTTTTGATTTCCAGCATCCACTGTGTTTTGTTTCTCCCCAAGCATTAACCTGGATTCTAGATTACCAATCCGATAACATTACCATGATACCACCTATCTAATTACAAACCAGTAAATTAGAGACCAAAATCGAACAACTTTGTTTTTGAAGAGTTAATACTCAGTTCAATATGGAAACTTCAGCATTGCTATCTGTAACAAGCAGGTGAAAACCTAACAAATGGTGAACCATGGCACTTACCTTATGACCTGAGATTAAGCTACGTCGTTCATTCAAAGTCTTGTTGCAAAAAAGAACGTGACTGACTCACTTTCTGCAAGTACAGGTAGAGGCCAACAGAGACACTTACCCTAAACAATGGGTACTCTTCACGATCCACAGGCTTCAACACAAATATTCTACCAGTCTCGGGTTCGATCCGGAAAAAACCCAAAGGAGGGCGATCTACTCCTTCCCCAGTAATTTTGTAGAACAACGTATAGTTCTGCTCAAACTCTGATTTTATCTGAGGAGGGAACAAAAAAAAACCAAGAGTCAGTTCAATTTTAACATAATCTGCCCTCTTCACTCTTATGTATGCACTGCCAGAGTGGCAGCACAATAGATATCACCCGACAGAGGATGACAATGGATCCATCCAAAAGAAATCTGGTAAAATAAAATGAAGGAGCACCTCCAAGAGGGGGAACACCACCTGCACCAGATCACAACAACCGTCAGATCTAGCTTCCCATAGTTTCCAGGACCTCATGTCATGTGAAGTCAGAGTTAATTGAGGTTAGTACAATCTAACGTATGTAATACACCGTCATTGGGAATTTTGACTTTGATGTAGAATTAGATTGAGTCCAGCTTCAATTCTGCAAAGGGACAGTAGGAACTGCTAATGCTGGAGTCTGAGATAGGCTCAGTTTGCGACAAATGACAACACCTCCCGGTCGCGAACCACTTCAACTCACCCTCCCGCTCCCTGGGCTTCCTCCAGTGTCACAACGATGCCACCAAAAACTGGAGCGACAGCACCTCAAAGTTCACCTGGGAACCCAACAACACAATAGTCTCAATGTGGACTTTGAGCTTCACAAGCTTCCCACCCCTGACCCATAAGTCGGTCTCCTGAATCCAGAAGCCAATGCACTGAATGTTCCTAAGGAGGAGCTATATATAATTCTAAGGGCTGGAGCAATCAAAGGATAGGGGTAGAAAGCAGGAACAGGGTACAGAGTTGGATGATCAGTCATGTCCGTATTGAAGGGTGGAGCAGGGACACAGGGCTGAATGGCTGATATCTGCTCCTATTCCCAAGTGATTTATCCACAACCTGCATCAATTGGGCGCATAACATTAATTTGACTTGAATAAAAACGCTGCAACTTACAGTTTGAACATACTGGGGGAAGGGTCCAACATCATTCTCGGTGACAGAAAATGGAAGAGGTCTCCACCTCCGTTTCTGACGTCGCAGTACAACCGCACGTCGGAATCGAATGAGTTCTCCTAATTTATGCTGAAAATATTAAGCATGACACGAGGTAACGTTAATCCTATTCTGCTTCACAACCTCAGGAGCTTTACAAACAAAAGATACATTTGTTCAAAGAATGTCAATGACGTAAACGCAGCTCGTGATTCTCTCAAAGTCCCACAAACACAACCAAAAAACTGCCCCCCCCCCAAGGGAGTGAGATGCTACTTGAGGGACACACATGAACCAGGACACCAAGTAGAACTTCTACACCCAAGCAGACCACAAGACATTCTACACCCATTAGAACGGGAACTGATGGGGTTTTTGTTTTATGTTCATAGTTTCGCGAAAGTAGAGTTGCAGGTAGACAGGATAGTGAAGGTAGCTTTTGGTACACTTTCGTTTATTAGTAAGTGCGTTTGAGTATAGAGTTGGGGGAGCATGTTGCAGTTGTACAGGAGATCGGTTAGGCCACTTTTGGAATACTGCATTCAACTTCTAGTTTCCCTGCTATAGGAAGGATATTGTGAAATTGAAAGAGTTCAGAAAAGATTTACAAGGATGTTGCCGTGGCTGGAGGGTTTCAGCTATAGGGAGAGGCTGAATAGGCTGGGGCTATTTGATCTGAAGCATCCGAGGCTGAAGGTTTATAAAATCATAAGAGGCATGGATAGGGTGAATAGCCAAGGTCTTTACCCCAGGGTAGCAGAGTCCAAAACTGGAGGGCAAAGGTTTAAATAAAGATTTTAAAAAGGACCTAAGGGACCACTTTTTCCACTTAGACAGTGGTGAACATATGAAAGGAGCTGCCACAGGAAGTGGAGGAGGCTGGTACAATTACAATTACAATAATAAAAAGGCATCTGGGTTGGTATATGAACAGGAAGGATTTAGAAGGATGTAGGCCAAATGCTGACAAGTCCGACTGGATTAATTTAGGATAACTAGTCTGCATGGATGAGTTGAACTGAAAGGTTTGTTTCCATGTTGTACATCACCATGACTCTATACAAGTTGATTTATAGAAATGTAACCCAACACTTGTACCCAAGTTTCTGGCTCAAGGGTAAGAATACTATGACTGGGCCACAAAGGCCCACAGTCCGAGAATTTAAAAATTCCAATAGTATGGAAGCAGTCCATTCAGCCCCTCACGTCCACATCAACCCTCCAAACAGCATCCTGGCCAGATCCACCCTCTCCCTACCCTATAACTGTATCCCTACAGCTAATGTACCTAAACTGAACATTACGAACAATTTAGCATGGCCAATCTACCTAACCTGTATGTCTTCAGACTGTGGGAGGAAACCCAGGCAGATGCGAGGAGAACAATGCAAATTCCACACAGACAGTGGCCTGAACATGGAACCCACATCCCTGGTGCTAAGAAGCAGCAGTGCTAACCACTGTGCCATCTTGACCTAACATTTCATCTGAAAGGCACTCACTCAGGGAGTGAGTCTGCATTACGTGCTCAAGCCTCTGTAAGTGTTTTCTTTAAAATTAATTCACAGGATGTGGGCACCACTGGCTGGGCTGGCATTTATTAGCAAATCCTACCAGCTCGTGTGTGTGGGGGGGGAAGCAGCTAAATCACATTGCTGTAGTTTGGAGTCACATGGAGGTCAGACCAGGTGATGACAACAATTTCCTTCCCTAAAAGGGACATTAGTGAATCAGATGCATTCTCTAATAGCTGGCTGTGGCTTCATGGTCATTATTTGACTCTTGATCCCAGAGATTATTGGTGAATTAATATTCCATCAC
The DNA here is from genome assembly GCF_030684315.1 of Stegostoma tigrinum. Taxonomy (NCBI): domain Eukaryota; kingdom Metazoa; phylum Chordata; class Chondrichthyes; order Orectolobiformes; family Stegostomatidae; genus Stegostoma; species Stegostoma tigrinum. The sequence goes on along the minus strand of NC_081358.1, from coordinate 123,500,082 downwards.
TAGTCACAACAGGATTCGAAACCAGAATCCCAGAACATTGCCTGGGTCTGGATTGATAGCCTGGAAATGACAGACTGTCACCCTCTCTGAGGAAGTTAGAATCTCAAGAACAAGTCCCTCCTACTGAGCCTTAAGTCAACACAGATTTACAAAATGATTAAAAAAACACATTGACAGAACCATTGTAGTAAAAGCCCTAGGAACAGAATTCCAGGCTCTAGAATAGTGACAGGATATCAGTAAACTCTTCTCTCCTCCTTCTCCACACCCACCTCCCATACCCTCCCTATTTCACACCACCCCCACCCCAAACCAAGCAGGAGATCAGAGCTGGACCCTCCCGAACAATGGGCTGATACAGTAAGACAGCTATACCAGTGAAAGCCGAGTAGTCCCTGGCCATTGTACCTGGTGAGTCCAGCTGGAATTAAAGCAGTTATGTTCTGGTCACACGAGAGCTCTCAAACAGCCATGAGCACAATCCAGAGTCAGAATCCTCTCAGGCCATTGGGTCTGTGCCAACCTCTCCACACTAGTCTCACCTGCCTGTACTGGGCCCATAGCCTTGAATTTTAGGACGTTTCAAGTGCTCATCTACATACTTCTTAAAAAGGTTGTGAGGTTACTTACATCAACTATCCTCCCAGGCAGTGCATTCCACACCCCCACTTGAATGCTTAGCACAAACAATTTTGCAGAGTTCCACAGTGGACCCCACTACCCTCTGGATGAAACAAAAATAAAAAAAAAGGTTTCCTCAAGCCCTTTCTAAATCTTTCAACTTAAATTGATGCACCTTATTATTGGTCCTTCTACATGGGGAATAGCTTCTTCGTATTCACCTTGCCCATGCCCCTCATAAATCTTACACACCTTTATCAGGTCCCCTTCAGTCTTCTATGCTACTGAGAAAATAACTAGAGCCTATCGAGTCTTTCTTCAATGCAAAAGCAAAAATGCTCCACCCCAGGCAACAACTTGGTGAATCAGTCCACTGGAAGCAAAAGCAAGTAGCACACAAAACTGGTTCGTTTTTGCACAAACAAGAAACAGCAGAGTCACATTATCATTTTCTACCGTGGGACTCGGTCACACTAATTTCCACTAGCATTCAAGCTAATTAACCATTACTGAGCATGGTTTGCTGAAGTCACAGGGGTAGCGCTTAAAAAGTAAAGCAAGTTGTTCACCTGTGGGTTTGGGTGGGTCAACAGATGCACTTGAATTGTGCAATGCACCAGTGTCACTGCATCTTGTACATTAATCTTAAAATTCCGTTGTTCACTGATATGCAGAGCTCGAGTTGCATATAAGGAACCATCAAGCTTCACAGCAAAATCTGGATCATCGGTGCTTATTTGTAATATATCTTTTTGACAATGTTCCAAATTCACTGCATTAAAAAAGACAAACAGAAAAGGACATGGTTACTTATTAATTCATGTTTCCTAATTTGATGCTAGCAGAACTATCTCTTGAAGTCTTCCATGCAACGTAGTTAGAGAATAACAAATACAAAAAGTATACATACATAAAAATGCAAGGGATAGAATAAGAGATAATGGGAACTGCAGATGCTGGAGAAATGAGATTAGAAAGCGTGGAGCTGGATGCACACACCAGGCCAAGCAGCCCCTGCTGTGCTATTTTGGCTGATCATCTAAATCAATATGCTGTTCCCCAGCTTCTTCCCATACCCTGTGAACCCTTTAGCCCAAGAACCATACCTAACTACTTCTTGAAAACATTCAGTGCTTTGGCCTCAACCGCGTTCCACAGCAGGGAATTTCACAGGCTCACCACTCTCTCGGTGAAGATATTTCTCCTCATCTCAGTCCTCAACAGCCTAATCTGTATCTTTTTTTAAAAAGAGGCTGAAGCAAGGATCTGGGGTACATCATTTAGGACTGGGATGAGGAGGAATGTCTTCACCTAGAGAACAGTGAGCCTGTGGAATCATCTGCCAATGAAAGCTGCTGAGACCAAACATTGAAGCTGAAAGGTGATACCCACGATGACTTCAGACAGGGGGGGCGGAATTTCTTCGTTTCTCACCCTAAAAAAGCGATCACCTGCAGTTACAGAAGGCCATTAATAGAACAAAACATCAAATAAAAAAAGGTCCCCAAAGGAGAGTTTTCAGAATAAAATATGATGCTGTGTCAGGTCAATTAGGACAAATGAAAAAGATTCGTCAAAGTTGCAAGATTTTAAAAAAAAGAAAGAGTGATAGCATTGCAAAAGCACGACTAACAGAGAGTGGTAGAGCAATGAAAGTCACAGATTTCCAAGTACTCAGAACTGCTTTACCTTTTGAAATTATTTGTTCTTGTTTAACATCCGGGCTCTGCACAGTTACATCAACAGATTTGCTGACACATGCTTCACCAAAGTCTGTGAGCATCTGAAAAACGCATAATATATAGTCAAATGAAATAAAGTTCAGTTTCAGAAGCAATTTTACACTACAAGTACCACGGTGGAAACATGCAAAATAAAAACTGCACACAACTTTCGTTTTAACATTTGATATATTTTATAAAAGGAACAAAAACAAAAAGGCAGAAGTCAACAAAAAACAAGTTAAAAACCACGTCTGGTCATTATGTGCAAAGTGCAAAACTAAACTAACATTTCACAAGTGACCTTTCATTAAAGCTAAGCCCAGAAGTAGAAAAGTCCCTCAACAGGACTAACGGCGATGCTCTGGACGCATCTTTGAATAAATAATCCTGAACCAGACTAACATTTTGGCTCAAAAACAAAGTTGCTGGAAAAGCTCAGCAGATCTGGCAGCATCTCTGAAGGAAAAAAAAAATCAGAGTAAAAATTTCGGGTCCAGTGACCTTTCATCAGAACTGAGCTGAGCAGAGCAAAACAAACTGAGCCTTTCCAGTAACTTTGTTTTTGTTCCTGATTTACAGCACCCACAATTCTTTCAGCTTCTAACTTTTTGGTTCATGAGTTCAAATTCCACCAAGTCAGGTGATTCAATTATTAAAATCTGGAATATAATAAGGTGATTTCTATCAGGATGATCTTTAAACTAGCATTGGTTATTGTAAATACCCATCTGGATCAATAATGCCCTACACTGGAGGGAAATCAGTTTATTAACACTAACATTATTTAGTGAAATTAGTATCCTACAGGGAAGGAAATCTGTCCTCCTTGATAATGGGAACTACAGATGCTGGAGAATCCAAGATAATAAAATGTGAGGCTGGATGAACACAGCAGGCCCAGCAGCATCTCAGGAGCACAAAAGCTGACGTTTTGGGCCTAGACACTTCATCAGAGAGAGGGATGGGGAGAGGGGTCTGGAATAAATAGGGAGAGAGGGGGGAGGCAGACCGAAGATGGAAAGAAAAGAAGATAGGTGGAGAGGAGAGTATAGGTGGAGAGGTAGGAGGGGATGGGTCAGTCCAGGGAAGACGGACAGGTCAAAGAGGTGGGATGAGGTTAGCAGGTAGGAGATGGAGGTGCGGCTTGAGGTGGGAGGAAGGGATGGGTGAGAGGAAGAACAGGTTAGGGAAGCAGAGACGGGTTGGACTGGTTTTGGGATGCAGTGGGTGGAGGGGAAGAGCTGGACTGGTTGTATGGTGCAGTGGGGGAAGGGGAGATTTTGAAGCTGGTGAAGTCCACATTGATACCATTGGGCTGCAGGGTTCCCAAGCGGAATACGAGTTGCTGTTCCTGCAACCTTCCGGTGGCATCATTGTGGCACTGCAGGAGGCCCATGATGGACCCCATCCCCCTCTCTGATGAAGGGTCTAGGCCCAAAACGTCAGCTTTTGTGCTCCGGAGATGCTGCTGGGCCTGCTGTGTTCATCCAGCCTCACATTTTATAAATCGGTCCTCCTTGTTGTTTTTGATTTATAGCTGGTTCCAGATCCAAAGCAAATATTTACTCTTAACTAGCCTCGAAATGGTTATGCAAGTCATTTAACTGAATGGCAATTAAAGAGTGGGCAACAAATGCTGGCCCTGGCAAGAGATAGGAAGCTGTGAACATTGGGAGGAGACAGACTTTCAACTTTATATTGTCATCTCCATAGACATGCAACCATATGTATTCCTGGCACAGGTCTCCCTTTTGTTTAAGTGGGATTTGTTTTCTACAATTTACAGGTAATTAATACACTTATGTTTTGATTTATTTTGTTACTCTAAGTGAAGGTCTTTTACAATCATTTACAAAGAGGTCATTGGGAAGTATTTTTCCTTCTTTAAGATCATGGGGCTTCAGGAATCACAACAACATCCATTTAGGGGTGAATCAGGAAGTATGGCAGATGCTGTACAATTTGGATAAACTAGAGGTTATGCACTTCGGAAGTAAAAACAAGAAGGCAGATTACTACCTGAATGGCATGCAGGGAGACCTGGTGTCATTGTACACTAGTTGCTGAAGGTAAGCATGCAGGTGCAGTAGGTGGTAAAGGTGGCAAATGGTATGTTGGCCTTCATTGCAAGAGGTTTTGAGTACAGGAGCAGGGATGTGTTGTTGCAGTTAGACAGGGCCTTGGTGAGACCACATCTGGAATGCTGGGTGCAGTTTTGGTCTCCTTTTCTGAGGAGGGATGTACTTGATCTTGAGGAAGCGCAGCAAAGATTTACCAGGGGATAGCAGGTCTGACATATGAGGAGAGATTGACAAGGTTGGGGTTGTTTTCACCGGAGTTCAAATGAATGGGGCGGGGGGAGGGGGGGGGGGGTGGGGGGAGAGAATCTCAGAGACTTATAAAACTCTAACAGGACTAGACAGGGTAAATGCAGGGAGGGTGCTCCCGATGGTTGGTGCACCCAGAATCAGGGGTCTGGAGTCTCAGGATTCAGGATAGGGCGGAGATGAGGAGACGTTTCTTCACCCAAAGATTGGTGAGCCCATGGAATTCATTACCACAGGAAGTAGTTGATGCCAAAACATCTGAATATATTCAAGAGGCAACCAGATATAACACTTGGGGGCAAACTGGGTCAAAGGTCATGGGGAGTAAGCAGGATTAGGCTGTTGAGTTGGACTATCAGCCATGATCATGAAGAATGGTGGAGAAAGCTTGAAGGACCGAATGAAATTTTCAAAATAACAAATCAACAGATTATTGAAAGGTATCAAGGAATGTGGAGCAAATATTAAGTGGAGTTATGGATCAGCTATGATCAAACTAAATGACTGAACCAGGACAAGGAACTGAACGGCCCTAACCTATTCCTATTCTGCTTAACCACAGACCAATACTGTGGCTTTCATCCAGTGTTGCACAGGAGTCGTGGTGGATGCCACTCTGAACCACGATGGACAAATTCAATTCTCATCTGCTTTATAGAAGTGTGAACCAACATAAAATAGAACAGAAAATATCTTGTCAACAAGGTGGCTGGGAAGGTGCCCAGATAAATGCCCAGCAAAACCTAAATAGTAGCTAATCTTTTTTTATATTAGAAAAAGGAACGGGAGACTCTGAATACTGAAAAGTGCTGCGGCTTTTCATGTCAGCGTAAGATTGACTTTAAAAAAGGTGCAATTAAAACTTTCAACAAAATAGAAGAGAGAAAAAATCAGAGCAGCATTACATCATACAACCCATCATGGCCAATCGTAGCCACGGAACACCCTCAATTCACCAAAATCCCAAAAAAATCTAACCAAAATAGATAACAGTAAACAGAATTATCCCAGAAATTCAGCTACCTTTGAGAAAAAGTAACATTTCACACGTTGTTTAACAAAGTAAATATCAGCAGCAACCATTTAAATTTCTGGTATTTTCTCCCCAAGAAGAAAATTTTACCAACTAGACCATTCCTCAGCTCACAAAAGCACATATTCCAGTTACAACTACAAAGAAAGGAATCATTCTTGACTTGCAAAACAGCAAAAGAGTAAACTATAAAGCTACCCGTGAAGCTTTCAGGTCTAACTGTTGAGCTAGCTCCTTATTGGGTTGGGGTAGACACACACGCTCAAGAGGCTAGTCTGCAAAAACTTACTGTACACGAAAAGCAAATAACATTTCTCCCGCTCAGACAGCCTTTTTAGAATGTTACCACCATTTTTGTAATCAAAGCAATGTATGTATTTTAAAAACCTCCCATTTATGTAATACCACCCTCAAAAACAGGGCGGCCAAAAGTGTGCTGCACATAACTTAGAACCTTGTGAAGCATGGTTACGACAGAAGTGTGGGAGTGATATAGATTAGAATAGTACTGCACATCACAGGTGGGTTTTGAATCTTCAAAACAGGGGAGTCCAGATAAAGTGCACGAGCAGGGCTTTCACCGCTATTTTAACACTTATTCCGTTTTGAGTCTATCAGCTCTGCCCTATCAAGCTGAGCATTTCAAATCCTAACCACTCACTGCATTAGTAAAGATATTTCCCCATGTCATCAATCAGAAAAAGAATGAGCAATCACTATATATCTCTACCCCTGCTTAATAATTCCTCAACTACTGCCTAAAACATCCCTTTACTTACAAACACAAACGAAAATCGCAGAGGATATCTGGAATACATTGCCTGGGGAAGGTAGCAGAGGCTAGAAGCCTAATGTTTAAAAAATATTTGGACGAGTACTTCAAATATCATAACAGTCAAGGATATGGGACAAGGGGAAGCTTGTCACTGTATTTTGTTGCGTTCCTATTGTATATTACACACGACGACAAAATCTAAATCAAATCAGAAGTGCAGGAAATTGGGATTAGCATGCTTTTAGTGGTAGTTATTTTGGTGCACTCTTGATGGGCCAAAGGGTCTTTTCTGCAGTCTATGAATTTCGTGACTTAAGAACAAACGATATTCTTTTTTCTTTATTCATTAACAGGATGAGGGCGTCACTGGCTGGGCAGCATTTATTACCCACCCCTAAATGCCCAGAGTGAGCCACATTGCTGCGGTTAAAGACAAAAACACTACAAATGCTGGAATCCAAGGCCGACAAACGGGAGGCTGGAAGAACACAGGTGGCCAGGCAGCATGTGGAGGAAAGGAGCAGTCAACGTTTCGGGTATAACCCTTCTTCGGGGCTGGAACCCTACTGCTGTGGGTCTGGAGTCACATGTAGGCCAGACCAGGTAAGGATGGCAGTTTCCTTCCCTAAACGACATTAGTGAACCAGATGGGCTTTTCCAACAATGGACATCATTAGGCTCTTAATTCCAGAAATTTATTGAATTCAAATTCTACCATCTGCTATGGCAAGATTTGAACCCAGGTCCCTAGAATATTACCTGGGTCTCTGGATTAACATTCCAGCAATAATACCACTAGGCCACTGCCTCCCCCGCTTTTGATATGTATAAAATTTAGTAAAGGCTTTGACTATTAATAGGACAGCAGAAAAAGTTAGGACAATAACATTAATGAAACTATCAGGATCCGAAAGTCAATGATGTTTAAGCACAGAGATAGTAGGAAGTGCCGATGTTGGAGAATCTGAGATAATAGGGGGTAGAGGTGGATGAACACAGCAAGCCAAACAGCAGAGGAGCAGGAAAGCTGACATTTCAGGTCAAGACCCTCCTTCAGAAAACTAATGTTTAAGCACAGCTTTGAGACCATGCCAATCTAGCTGCCTTTGGGAACTAGAACATTCTGTAGATTATAGAGGGTAAGGTATATGTTCAGAATGGAGATACTTAAATTTCTGGAATTTTTTTCAAAATCTACAGAACACTTGCAAACAAAAACTTAAACAGAGATGATATTTAAAACATTCCCATGTTTACGATTTAAACAGCACAAATGCAGCCACTTCTAGAGGTTACACATGGGGGTGTTTGAAGATGGATTACCATGTTTACCAGGCTTTCAATAACATATATGATGTCCATCTTCTCCACCACAAATTGATTTGTTAGTTAGACACTAATACGTGTTAAACATTCTAAAATAAAAACAATCAAACTTTCTCCATCAATTGCTGGCACGTTAAACCCATTGTTGTTTGCCAGAAGAATTCAGCATTTGTGCATTTATATTAGTAGCAGTTCCCACCACTTCTAGGGGAGAGAAAAACAGACATGCCTGGTTGGATTTCTCAACATTTCCAGTAACGAAAAAGAAATTTGTAACTTCAGGAAATCGGTGGGCTCCTGTTACATGATAAATAATTCAAGCTGGAATAAGATTAGAATAAGGACAGGGCTCTTGTGGCGCAGTAGTAGTGTCGCTACCTCGGAGACAGGAGACCTGGGTTCGAGTCTCACCTGCATTAAAGGTGGATAGTAACGTCTCTTTTGGAAAAAAATATCAATGACTGGACTTTTCTGGTCCCCTAGAGGACGGCATTAAAGAACCAAAGGCTCAGAAAGCACGTGTTGTGGTGAAGATTGAAAGATACTATCATTCCTGGCATAACCTGGCACTGGGGAATAAACCACGACATTACTGGTTACATGATGGAGGCAAAAAAACCAATTAAAAGTTGCAATTAGTGGTGATTCTTTTATACATGCTGGCATTTCAAACATTTGCAAAGCTACTAGCACTCTCTCCTCCTCTGCATATGATCGCTGTCAGTGTAAGTGAAGGCAGCTTCCGCCGAGAGGCTGTGTTTAGAAGAACGAGAGGGGACCAGATTGAAACATACAAGATTCTTCGGGGGCTTAACAGGATAGATGTGGAGAGGTTGTTTCCTTCTTGTGGAAGAGTCTAGGAACACAGAGGGCATCATCTCGGAATAAGGGCTCGCACATTTAGAAGGGAGGCATGAGGGGGAATTTCGTCTGAGAATTATAAATCCGTGGAATTCTTTACTGTTGAGGCTGGGTCATTAAGCACAATGAGGGTTAAGACAGACAATCAGTAAGGGAATCAGGGGTTATGAAGAAAAGGCAGGGAAGTGGAGTGGCGAATCATCAGATCAACCATCATCTAATTTGATGGCAGACCAGACTCAATGGTCTGATTCTGCTCCTGGAGTCTTACAAGATAGACAGAGACTCTATGCCCTAACTGTGGGATCACATGCACGAGGAGGGCCCACACACTTCAAATATTCCCTCCAAGAAACCCACCAGCCTCCCGAGGGTTACTGCTGCATTGAAGCAAGAGTGGCTCCTCAATACCCAACCCCCAAATCCCCCACATCCAAGCCAAAACAGGGGTTTAAAAGTCTGATTTGGAAGGATACATATCACCTGTCTTGCCAACTTGCAAACTCAGTAACCCCATTTCAATCATAATTCTGAAACCTGCAAGGAAAATCCCAGCAAAACTAAAAACCATCAAGCAATAAAAATGGAGAGCTGAGATCATTAGCATTTGCAATTATGTCATAGCTGAAAAAGTTAATACTGTCTAACTATAAAATACAGAAAATATCAAATGGCAATAAATGCTCAACATTTTAAGGCGGAAACTTCCTATACAACAAACAAACATTCTTGCCAGTCAGAAAATCATGCCCCATTTTTAAAATTCTCTTTTGCAGGCCAATGAAATAAAATAATCAATACTGCAAAAGGATTACACCACGGTTGAAATCTTCATCTCAGATGCAAAGGATTGCATTTTTATTTGCTGTGTTTTGTTTTATACGGCAGCCAAATGGAAACTCTGTAAAGGATGCACCCTCTGGGCTCATTGGCATAGGTTGTGTGCCAACCTCTGGACCAGAATGTCTGGTTTGAGCACTACCTACCCCACAAAAACCAAAAGAACTGCAGATGCTGTAAATCAGGAACAAATACGAAGTTGCTGGAAAAGCTCAGCAGGTCTGGCAGCATCTGTGACAGGAATAAACAGAGTTAACATTTCGGGTCCAGTGACCCTTCCTCAGAACACAAAATCACAGATGCTGCCAGACTTGCTGAGTTTTTCCAGTAACTTTGTTTTTGCCACAGATTTTATGATAACCTTAAAAGTATTACCTAGCAGTTCAAGAAAAAAAAAACAAAATCCCATACACCAAAACGAGTTTTGAAGAGTTCAGACACAGAAGGGGGGAAAAAAAGCAAAGTAATTTTGGAAATGACACCAGTAATTTCTCAGTGTTGTGACACATCAAGGGTACCCGCATTTTGTCTCAAAAAGTGTGTGTAAATTTTGCACTGTACGTAATGACTTTTTTCCAAAACAAATGTTGAGATTTTTAGAGGCAGAGTAAGAAAACCAGGCAACAACTTAACTTGAGCATAAAACAAAATTAAGTGACCACCTGGTACAGTCTCACCAGGTAAAATTTGGTTACAGTTGAAATTCACGTTTCTCAAATCAGAAGTTACCTTTCAAAAGAAAATTAAAACTAAAAAAAAGGACTGAAGCATTGCTTCATGTGGAAACACAATCCTAAATGGTTTAAAAAATATCAAAAGAAAAGGCATCAGAACACAGACACAAAGTGACCACTAACCTTTTTTGAAAAAAAAGAGAAATTATTATCGCCGCCGTTTTACTTTATTAAACTGGTGGGATTAAGTTAATTTATGACCCATGAATATTTCGAAGTTATCCAAACTGTGGGCTCATTTGCAACTTTCCTGCTTTTAAAACGCCCAGCAAAAACAGAGTTGAAGGGAAGGGAATGGGCCGGGGGGGGGGGGGTGCAAACAAGTTAAAAATAAAAATAAAATCGCCAATTTCGTGAAGTAAACTTTCTTACCAGCAGCAGGAGGAGACACGCCGCCATTGCCCGGGAATTTCCACCTGGAAGTAAGCCGTTCGAAAATCGCCCCTGGAACTTTATGGCAGAGGGAGGGTATGTGTGGCTTTCTGGGTGTGTTTGCAAAACAAATTTATTTCAAAAAAAAATTCTGAGCGCGCGTGTAAAAACAAACGTAGCTTTTCTTACAGAAAAAAATAACTTTTTTGTAAAAACGCCTTCCAAAAAAAAGTACGAAAATCGCGTTAAAATTTATATATCGCACAAAATAAGACACACCAGAAAGAAAAAAATGTGAAGTTAAATTTTTGATTTAAAAAAATCTGAAAGTTCCGACAAAAAAAAGTTAGCTGTGGAAATGGGGGTGGGGGGAGTCGATTAAATTTTTGCGCGTTTACAAAACACAGAATCTAGGGTCGGGGAAAATAAAGTAATTCTCGTCCGAGGAAACTTTCTTCTTTTAAGAATGGACTCTCTTCCCCTACTGCCTTCGCAGTCTGGCGTCCCCTTATTTCCCAGCTGCCGGCTTTAGACTGTCTGGGTGTGCACCCGCCCCCTTCCTCACCTGGGCGCGGCTTCAGGTCATTCTCTCAGCCCTCCCCTCCCTCAGATACTCACCTGGGCGCGGCTCCAGGTCATTCTCTCAGCCCTCCCCTCTCTCCACCCACTCACCCACCCACCCACCCTCTCCCTCTCTCTCTCTCTCTCTCTCTCCCCCCCCCCTCAGATACTCACCTGGGCACAGCTCCAGGTCATTCTCACAGCCCTCCCCTCTCTCCACCCACCCACCCTCTCTCTCTCTCTCTCTCTCCCTCTCCCTCAGATACTCACCTGGGCACAGCTCCAGGTCATTCTCTCAGCCCTCCCCTCTCTCCACCCACTCACCCACCCACCCTCTCTCTCTCTCTCTCTCTCCCTCCCTCAGATACTCACCTGGGCACAGCTCCAGGTCATTCTCACAGCCCTCCCCTCTCTCCCTCCCTCAGATACTCACCTGGGCACAGCTCCAGGTCATTCTCTCAGCCCTCCCCTCTCTCCCTCCCTCAGATACTCACCTGGGCACAGCTCCAGGTCATTCTCTCAGCCCTCCCCTCTCTCCACCCACCCACCCTCTCTCTCTCTCTCTCTCTCTCCCTCAGATACTCAACTGGGCACAGCTCCAGGTCATTCTCTCAGCCCTCCCCTCTCTCCCTCCCTCAGATACTCACCTGGGGCCCAGCTCCAGGTCATTCTCTCAGCCCTCCCCTCTCTCCACCCACCCTCTCTCAGATACTCACTTGGGCACAGCTCCCAATGAGCTTCCCCAACACTCTGCCCTCTCCTTTAGACACTTCCCTGGCAAGACTACAGGTGAGCTCCCACCACTCCCAGACCCCATGTGCGTGAGTTCCCTCCTCTCTCTGACCCTGTTCAGGTGAGTTCCCTCCTCTCTCTCAGACCCTCACCTGGGCGAGGCTACAGGTGAGTGCCCTCCTGTCTCAGACCCTGTTCAGGTGAGTTCCCTCACCTGTGCAAGGCTCCAGGTGGCCTCTCCCCTCTCCTGTACACTACCTCCAGCAGTGAAAGGGGTTAAGGTTCCAAAATAACAAAGCCTGCTGTGTTCATCCAGCTCCACACTTTGTTATTTTGGAACACTAACCTCTTTCACCACATCAGAACAGCGGTGACTAAGACAAAGAACAAAGAAAACTACAACACAGGAACAGGCCCTTCGGCCCTCCAAGCCTGCGTCAATCGAGATCGAGTCAGTTTACAGGGTTCTTTTAAAAATGACTAATACATTCTGTTATGAATCAACTGATACCAGCTTTCGGCACATGGGTGGATTCCTCATGTCTGCTCCACCATTATGACCAATCAGAATGCTTAACATTCCTGCCTTCTCCTTTCTTTCTCACCCACTTATCAAGAATCTACCCAACTCTGTTTTTAATAATATTCTAAGACTCAGTTTGCACTGAGATTTGAGGAAGAGAGTTCCAATGACTCTTGGTGAGAAAAAAAATTCTTTCTTTTATTTGTTCACAGGATGAGGGCAGGCAGCATTTATTGCCCATCCCTAATTGCCCAGAGGGCAGTTCAGAGTTAATCACATTGCTGTGGGTCTGGAGTCACATGTAGGCCAGACCAGGTAAGAATGGCAGTTTCCTTCCCTAAAGGCCATTCGTGAACCAGATAGGTTTTTCCCCCAAGCAATCAGCAATGGGTTCTTGGTCATCATTAGACTGTTAATTCCAGATATTTATTGAATTCAAATTCCACCATCTGCTATGGCAGTATTTGAACCCAGATCCCCAGAACATTATCTGAGTTTCTGGGTTAACAGTCCAGCAATAAGACCAGTAGCCCATCACCTTCCCTGTTTCTCCTCTTCTCTGTCTTAAATTGGTGCTTCCTTAAACTGATACAGTGACCCCACCTAGTTCTAGGAACTCCCACAAGAGGAAATATTCTGTCCTCATCCACCATATTTATTGGGAAGGAATGTAAGAGTAAAGTCGTTGTAATCTAGGCTAATGATCAGGGGTCACATTTAAATCCCACTGAGTCAATAGTAAAAATTGAATTCATTAAATCTGCATTTAAAAGTTACGCTAATGTTAACCATCAAACCACTCTGAATTGTCGTGAACAGCTACCCTTACCTGGTCTGGCCTGCATGTCAGTTCAGGCCCACAGTAATGTGGTACACTCTTTACTGTTCTCTGAGCGTCCTATTCGTATCAAAACCATTGCAAAGTGTAAAAGGAATGAAGCTGAATGGACCACCTAGCACCAACATAGACATCGGAACTGGTGACATGAAGCACAGCCCTGCTGTTCCTACAAAATTATCCCTCATAATAACTGGTGAACATGTGCCACCAATGGGAGAGTTGTCCTACAGTCTAGTCAACTGACAGCCTGACACAGTAATACTCCCCCATTCATACCTTACACACCATGTCCCAGATATTGCCATCAACATCCATAATAACATAGTGACATAGAAAATGGGAGTAGCAGTAGGCTATTCGGCCCTCGAGCCTGCTCTACCATTCAATGTGATCGTGGCCGATCATTATGCTCAATACCCTAACCCCTCCCTGCCCCCATATCCCTTGATGCCATTAGCCAGAAGACTAAATCTACCTCCTTTTTGAAAACACATAAATGGCTTAGCCTCAACTACTTTCTGAGCAGTGAATTCCACAGGCTCCCCACTCCATGGGTGAAGAATCTCAGTCCTTATCCTTAAATTATGACCCCCTGATCTCTCCCATGATCGGGAATATGCTTCCTGCATTTACCCTGTCTAGTTTTGTTAGAATTTAATATGCCTGGTATATCCCAGAAGGAGTTACCTTTGGAGTTATTTTCAGTCTCATTCTTTAGATGGGTGACAGAACTATCTTAACAACGAAGCGAGAAGAACATAAGAACCAGGAGCAGGCATAGACCATCTGGCCCTTCGAGCCTGCTCCACCATTCAATAAGCTCATAGCTGATCATTTCATGGACTCAATACAACTTACCCACCCTCTCACCATAACCCTTAATTCCTTTACTGTTCAAAATGATCTACCTTAGCTTTAAAAATACTCATTGAGGATGCCTCAACTACATCGCTGAGCAGGGAATTCCACAGACTCACAACCCTTTGGGTGAAGAAGTTACTCCTCAATTCTGTCCTAAATCTGCTCCCCCTTATTTTGAGGCTATTCCCCTGGTTCTAGTTTCACCCATCAGTGGAAACAACCTCCCTGCTTCTATCTTATCTATTCCCTTCAACATTTTATACGTTTCTATAAGATCCTCCCTCATTCTTCTAAATTCCAATGAATATATTCCCAGTCTATTCAGCCTGTCCATATAAGCTAACCCCATTAATTCTGGAATCAACCAAGTGAATCTCCCTTACACCCCCTCCAGAACCAGTACGTCCTTTCTCAAGTAAGGAGACCATAACTTCACACATTACTCCTGGAGTGACATCTCCAGCACCCTATACAGCTGCAACATAACCTCCCTGTTTTTAAACTCAGACCATCTAGCAATGAAGGACAGTATTCCATTTGCCCTCTTAATTACCTGTTGTAACTGCAAACCGACCTTCTGTGATTCATGCACAAAGATGCCCAGGTCCCTCTGCACAGCAACATGCTACAATTTTTTACCATTCAAGTAATAGTCCTTTTACTGTTATTCTTACCAAAATGGATGACTTCACAATTATCAACATTGAATTCCATCTGCCAGATCTTGGCCCACTAATTATATCTCTCTGCAAACTTTCAGAGTCCTCTGCACACTTTACTCTACCACTCATCTTAGTGTCATTTGCAAACTTTGACATACTACACATGGTCCCAACTCCAAATCATTTGTGTAGATTATAAACAATTGTAGTCCCAACACTGATCCCTGAGGCACATCACTAGTCACTGTTTGCCAACCAGAAAAACACTCATTAATATCCAGCCTTTGCTTCCTGTTCATTAACCAATCCTCGATCCATGCCAAGACATTTCCTTAACACTGTGAACCTTTATCTTATGCAGCCGCCATTTGTGTGGAACCTTATCAAATGCCTTTTGGATATCTAGATGCGCCACATCTACTGGGTCCCTGTTGTCCACTGCACTCATAATGTCTTCGTAGAATTCCGGCAAATTAGTCAAGCATGACATGCCTTTCATGAACTCATGCTGCATCTGCCCAATGGGACAATTTCTATCCACGTCTTCCTATTTCCTCCTTGATGATAGATTCAAGCATTTTCCTCACTGCAGAAGTTAAGCTAACCCGCCTACAATTCCCCACCTGTTGTCTACCTCCTATTTTGAACAGTGGCATCACATTTGCTGTTTTCCAACCTGCTGGTACTGCCCCAGAGTCCAGCAAATTTTGGAAAATTACCATAAGTGCATTTGTTATTAGTCAAGCCATCTCCTTTAGTAGCCATCAGGGCCAGGAAACTTGTCTACCTTTAGCTCCATTTTTGTGACAATGATCAAGTCTAGGTTCTGACCTACCTTAGTCTCCTTGTCATCAATTACTGGCAAGTGATTTGTGTTGTCCACTGTGAAGATCGACACAAAATACCTGTTCAACGCCTCAGCTAGTTCCTCATTTCCCGTTATTAAATCCCCCTTCTCATCCTCTAAAGGACCTCGTTTACCTTCGCCCCACTTTTTCGTTTTGTGTATTTATAGAAACGTTTGTTATCGGTCCTTACATTCTGAGCTAGGTTACTCTCATAATCTATCTTACTTTGCTTTGCAGCCTTTTTTGTGGCTTTCTGTTGACCTTTAATTGTTTCCCAATTCTAGTTTCCCACTGGTCTTTGCCATATTGTCTGCCTTGTCTTTCGATTTGATAGCCTCCCTTATTTCCTAGACATCCGTGGCTGATTACACCATTTCCTACAGTCCTTCCTTATCACTGGTATATAATTTTGCTGAACCCTTTTGAAAAATTACATTGAAAGTCCTCCACTGTTCCTCAAATGTCCCACCATAAAGTCTTTGCCTCCAGTCTACTTTAGCCAACTCCTTCCTCACCCTATTGTAGTCTCCGTTGTTTAAGCACAGGACCCTGGTATTGGACTTTATCTTCTCACTTTCCATCTGTATTTTAAATTCGATCATACTGTGATCACTCCTTCCAAGAGGATCCCCAACTATGAGGTCATTAATTATCCCTGTCTCATTACACAGGACCAGAGCTAGGATAGCTTGCTCCCTCGTCGGTTCCTTTACATGCTGTTCAAGAAAACTATCGCGGGTACATCAATGAATTCCTCCCCAAAGTTGCCTTGACTGACCTGGTTCAACCAATCGACATGTAGATTAAAATCCTGCACAATAACTGCTGTACCATTGTTAGAGGCATTAGCTATTTCTTTATTGCTCATTCCAATATGGTGTTATTATTTGGTGGCCTATAGACTACACCTTTCAGTGACTTTTCCTCTTAGCATTTCTAATGTCCTCACAAATTGATTCAACCTTTCCTCCAGAGAACCTACATCATCCCTCACCACCACTCTGATGCCATCCTTAATTATCAGAGCAACACCGCTTCCCTTACATTCCTGCCTCTCCTTCCAAATAGCCTGATACCCCTGGATACTTGCTTCCCAGTTGTGACCATTTCTGCAACAAGGTCTCTATAATGCCCACTAAATCATTCTCATTCGTAATCATTTGTGCCGTTAACTCATCTACCTTGTTTTAAAGGCTAGAGCAGAGGTAAAGAGCCTTTATGCATGTTTTTATGCGTTTTTGCATTTTAACATTTCCATTAATAATGTCTCCTGAGTTTTTCTTCCTCTTAACTTCCTTCATAGCCCTCAATGTAGTTAAACCCTCCTGCATAAATGTTAACCCGCTGTTTCCTTTTCTATTTCCCATTATGCTTCCTGTCATTTTCCCCTTCCCTTCCCTAGTTCATTAGTTTAAAGTTCTGGTGACCACCTTATTTATCATTGTTGCTAGAACACTGGTTCCAAAATGGTTTAAGTGGAGATGGTACAGATCCCTCCTGTCTCAAAACTGATGCCAATGCCCCATAAAATGGAACCCCTCTTTCCCACACCAGTCCTTTTGCCACATGTTTACTTCCCTAACTTTCTTATCCCTAAGTCAATTTGCATGTGGCTCAGGTAGTGATCCAGAGATTATAACTCTTGAGGACCTGTTCCTTAGTTTCGTTCCTAGGGTTTAATAATCCCCAAACAGGCCCTCCTTCCTAGCTTTGCCTTGTCCCAATGTGGTCCACAACAACTGGATCCTCACTCTCCTGCTCCAATAACCTTTCAGACTGGTCAGATATGTGCCTCACCCTGACAATGGACAGGCAACATACCATGCGGGACTCTTCATCCTGCTGACAAAGGATGCTATCAATCCCCCTAATTAAAGAGTCCGCTACAACTACCACTTGTCCTTTTGCTCCCCCCTCTTGAATGGCCTCCTGTGCCATGGTGCAATGGTCAGTTGGCTCCTCCTCCCTTTTCCTCATCCTCACAGGGAGCACATACCTCATACCTGTTGGACAAGGTCAAGAGCTGAGGCTATGTTCTGGAACTGAAGTTAACCTCCGACAAATATGTTCATTCAGCAAACAAGACAATACTGCTCTGCAGAGATGATATGGACTTTACAAAAAATTGCAAAAGAGTAAGATGCCCTGTGGCAATAGTTTTGAGCTCATAGGAGAAAATGGGATGACTTCTCATGATTCACCAATTTTTCTGATGATGAGATTGAAGTGCTGATCACTGCAGAGTAGTGGATAATCTTCAAACCAGGCGATTCCAACCAGTTCAGAAGGTAAGTCAGTGATTCTTTGGTCTTTGAGTAGAAGTAGCTTTCAGAGTTAATGAGGTAGTCAGAGATACTGATGTCTAGAATTTTCTCAGGTTTCCACAAATATTCTACTGAAAGAATGATCTACGTAGTTTGACGTGTTGTAATGTTTCTTTTATTTCAGCAAAAAATACCCTGGAGGTCTTTTTTCTCTACTACAGACACACCTAAATCCTGGATATAAAAAACAGGAAGACTGTTGCTAAGTGATCTTCAGTATATAGGCCTCCATCTCTTCTGATACAAAATTGTCCAGCAATTAAAACCATAAATCTCTCTCTTAAAAGCTTGGCTTAGCTGCTTTCCAAAGTTAGGCATGGAGTCAGACAGCATAGAACCAGACCCTTCAGTCTACCAACAAACACCAAACTACACTAATCTCTTTTACCTGCATCTGATCCACCACCTACTATGCCCTGGCAGTTTAAGTATTCATCCAGATGCTCCTCAAAAGTTGCGAGAGTACTTACTTTTTACTTAACATTTCGGGAATTAGCAAAGATACCAAAGAAATTTAGATGCTAGAAATCAGAAACAAAAGCAGAAATTGTTAGAAAGACTCAGTTCAAGAGGAGGGTCACTCAACCTAAAACATTAACTCTGCTTTCTCTCCACAGATGCTGCCAGATATACTGAGATTTTCTAGCAATTTCTGTTTTTGTTTCATTAATAAATGGATCGACTCAAACCATGCTATTCTCAGAAACTATTCCAACATCATTCCATGAACTCTGCATCTAGCTCATCTTTGCCAATTTGACTTTTCCAGTGAATATGTAATATTAGCAACAAAAATAATCAGTGCTAACTCTTAGGGAACAGTGCTTATCTATGATCCTCCAATCTAGACAACAACTGTTTACCAAACTTACTGTTTTTTGTCCTTCAGCCAATTTATTTTTTGTCTAGTTGAACAGCAGCCCTCCTATTCCATGAGCCTCAATATTGTTGACCAGCTTGTTTTATTGATTTTATTGTCACATGCACCGAAATACAGTGAAAAGCTTTGTTTACGATCAGTACAGGCAGATCACAGCAAGCAAAGGATATACAAATCAAAAAGACTAGGAGGCATACAGGTTACATTGCATAGGGCATGCAGAAGGCAAGATCAACGTTAGCAAAATCAATGTTATTTGAGGCTAGAAAGTCCTTTCATCAGTCTGATAACAGCTGGAAAGAAGCTGTTCCTGAACCTGCTTGTGCATGTGTTCAGGTTTCTGTATCTTCTTCCTGATCGAAGAGGCTGTAGGCGATCATTACTGGGGTGTGTGGGTCTTCGATGATGTTGGCCACCTTTCTATGGCAGCAAGCTGTGTAAATAGGGTCCATGGATGGAAGGTTGGCTCCCGTGATGGTCTCGGCTGTGCATACTTGCTTCTGTAGTTTCTTACGGTCCTGAGCAGAGCAGTTTCCGTACCAGGCCGTTATGCAACAGAGGAGAGTTTGCTTTCAATGGTGCATCTGTAGGAGTTGGTGAGGGACCTTGTGGACATGGCACATTTCCTGAGCATCCTGAACAAGAAGAGGCTTTGTTGTGCCTTCTTCACTGTCGAGTCCAGGACGGGTCATCGGTTATTGTCCCTCCAAGGAACTTTATGCTCTTCACTCGCTCAACCTCAGTTTGGTTTATGTAAACGGGGTGTGTTCTCCTCTTTTCTTTATATGGTATTGTGGAATACTTCATTAAAATCCATGTGGACAACAAAACTGAATTTCTTTCATTCGTTATGTTTATTGACCTTCCCAGTCGTTTCATCAAAAAAATCAATTAGATTCATTAAACATTTCACAAGTGCTAAATTTTGTTTAAAAGCTCACCTGTGAAACACCTGGAGAAGGTATATTATGGCAACATTCATACTGAATCTGACAAATCTCCTAATTGTTGTTTCATCAGCTGTACCCATTGTCTGAGTCAGTAAGAGTCATGATTTTTCCCTGGTATTTCCCTGGCATCCTCTACCAAGCCATCTTGACCTGCAGAAAGAGAGGGTGACAGTTGTCTGTTGAATTACAGCCTCACAGAATTATTAGTGTACACAGCCAGGATATTTCTTCATCATAAGTGCACCAGCTATCTGAGTATTTGACTAATTGTCAATCCCCAGCCTTTCCCTGTAACCCTACATATTGTTCTATTTAAATGATGAACACCTCAGTTGAACCTGCCTTCACATCGCCTGGACCACTCACTGTACAGAATTATTATTTTCTCACCACGCATTCGCTTCTAATGTGAGACAGTTTAAAATGTGATGTCTGGTTCATGGCCCTTTTACAAGTGGGAACAGTTTCTCCGATCCATTCTGTACAGATCCTTAGCCTTCTCCTTTCCAATGGAAACTGCCACAACCTCTCCAGGCTTTCTTCAGAACTGAAGTTTCCTTGGTACCATTCTCATATATTCCTTCTGCACTCTCCCCAATACATTCATGTCCTTCCCAAAACGGGCACACAGAACTATACTGAATATTTCAGTTGAGATCTAACCCATGTCCTAGACAAGTCCATTATAAGCTCCCTGCCCTTGTACTCTATGCCCCTCTTACTGAAGCCTAGAGCATTGCATGTTTTATTAACAGCTCGTTATGTCCTGCCTCCATCAGTGACTTTTGTACAAATATACCCAGGTCCCTCTGCTCCTGCATCCCTTTAAAATAGCACTTAGACGTAAACAGTCTCTCAAATTTCTTTGTAACTAAATGTATCACCTTACATTTCTCTGTACTGAACCTGAAGAATTTTTTGAAGAAAGGTCCAGACCCAAAACATCAGCTTTCCTGCTCCTCTGATGCTGCTTGGGCTGCTGTGTTCATCCAACTCTACACCTTGTTATCTCGAGACTGAACCTTATCTGTCAGCTACCGGGGGGGGGTACCCGCCACTGTGCTTACTTGTCAATGTCCTTTTGAAGCTCCACACTGTCCTCATCACTCAAGTTTTTTGTAATCTGTCAGTTTTGAAATAGAATAACTCAAACCATTAAAATATACATATCAGGAGAAGTAACACTGACCCCTGGGGAACTTGTCTACAGATACTGGTCCCACCTGAAAATTATCCAAGAACTGTCACTCTCTGCTATCTCTTCCCCTATCAGTTTTGTGCCCACTTTCTGCAAAACAAAATGAAAAGCAGAGATTTGTGAGGCTAATGTGTTTAAAAACGCGCGGAGAAATGGAGGAGAGGATCAGAGATGGGAGGTGACATACGTTACAGCGAGTGTAAACACAAGGAAGGAAGAGTTGGTGTTTTTTACAAGCGGAGACACGTTAAATTACTACACTGAAGGGAATATTGAAAGAGAAAAAATTGTTAGGTGAAAGGGGAAAAAAGTGTACAGAGTGTTGTGAGTGTGTGCATGGGCAAGGTAGAGAGATAGAGAAGTGGCCATTCCACCAGGCAATCTTTGAGCTCACTGACTCCCTTGCTGCAGTGAACTTTGACCCTGGGACTCAGCTCTGAAGAAGACTCACATCAGACTCAAAGCATTAATTCTGTTTCCCTCTCCACTGCTAGACCTACTGAGTTTCTCCAGCAGTTTTCAGTTTTATCCCTGGGACTGATGCTGGCATTTTTTAAAAAGTCACTCATGGGACATAGGCATTGCTGACTTGCTCACCCCTAATTGACTTTGAAAAGGTGGGGGTGAGCTGCCTTCTCAAAGCGCTGCAGCCTATGTGCTGTAGATAGTCCCACAATGCTGGTGGGGAGGGATTTCCAGGATTTTGATCCAGCAACAGTGAAGAAACAGCGATATATTTCCAAGTCAGGATGGCGAGTGGTTGGCAGGAACACTTGGAGGTGATGGTGTTCCCATGCATCCGCTGCCCTTGTCCCTCTAGAGGGAAGTGGTTGTAAGTTTAGAAGGTGCTCTCTGAGGATCTTTGACTTTTTGCAGTGCATTTTGTAGATAGTACACACTGCTTCTACTGAGCGTTGGTGACGGAGGGAGAGGATGTGGTGCCAGTTAAGCAGCTGCTTTGTCCTGGATAAGGTCAACTTTCTTGAATATTGTTGGGGCTGCCACATCCAGGCAAGTGGTGGGTATTCCATCACACTCCTGACTTGTACCTTGTAGATGGTGGGCAGGCTTTGGGGAGTCAGGTGGAGAGTTATTCATTGCAGTATTCCCAACTTCTTCCTGGTCTTTTGGCACCATGGCCCTGATAATGGGTGGCCTCCATCCATACCCCGGCCTGATTCACTCGGACCCCAAGGAGGCATCAGAAAATCAGGAAGTCAAACCATTGCCATACTTCAAGAGCCATAATGCGATGAACAATGAAATAAAACAAAAATCTAAGCTGGATGATCCTCCCAAACAATTATTTCCCACACATTGCAATTTTTATATTGAACATACAGAACAGAAACAGGATATTCATTCCAACAGGCTTCATGCTCAACCTGAAACTCTCATACCATCATCATCTCACCCTGTTCCTGTCTAACTTGTGCCTTTATCCAGCTTCACATCAAATCATAGAATCCCTACCATGCGAAAGCATGTTATTTGGCCCACCAAGTCCACACACCCCTTTGAAAGATGATCCCACCATCCCCCATCCCCCTTCTGTATCTCCCATTTCTTGCAATGATATGCATCTCATTGAATCCCTACAGTGTGGAAGCAGGACCGTAAGGCCCATACCAACGCTGTATCGCATCCAGACCTGCTCTCCTATCCTATCCTCATAATCCTGCATTTGCCACAGTTAATCCACCTGATCTGCACATCCCTGGAAACAATGGGCCATTTATAATGGCCTCCACCTAGCCTGCACATCTTTGGTCTGTGGAAGGAAACCGGAGCACCCAGAGGAAACCCACGCAGACACAGGGAGAATGTGCAAACTCCACACAGACAGTCACCCGAGGGTGGAATCGAACCCCAGTCCCTGGCATTGTGAGGCTGCAGTGCTAACCACCGAGCCACTGCACCACGCCAAATCCATTCATACTTTTTCACCTTGACCACTCCCTGTGGTACGGAGCTCCACATTCTTAAAAGGCCTTTTATTCTGATGATTTTTGGTGGGTGTAATTTTTGATCTTAAATCCAGTCAGAAGCCACAGGCCGCTAACCCTTTGCCAAAAGCAAAACAATTACATAGACATGTGTGTCTTGGTCATAAAAGGTGAAGAGTCTCAAATGTGTTTTAGCCAGCGAAATATTCTTGTCCTTATTTTTGCAATCATTTAGAAGCCAAGATTAGATAATAATGTTTCAGTTAAAAATGATCGTTCTGCGGTCTGCATAAACAGGGTCACTAAAGAAAGTGCATTGTGAAGGACACTGCCACAAGTCATTATATTTCTGGGAATTGGAAACTTGACAGATTTGAAGACAGGGGGGCTCCAAAACAGAAAACAGGAAACAGGATAGGGGTGAGGGGTGTTAAATGTTGCTACTTAGATTGGTCAATACTGGGAGTGTGACTGCACAGAGATCAGTGTTGCGATCACTCCAATCAGCGGTCTTTTAAATGGCTTGAACTGAGACCATAGAACAGCAACAATGATCTTGCAGATTGGGTGTGCAATTGTGACAAGTGAACTTCAATACATCTATGAAGGTAATATGTTTTATTAAGAAGAATAAGGAACTTTTTTTCCCTTTATTCATTCATTGGATGAGGGTGTTGCTGGCTTGGACAGCATTTATTATCCATCCCTAATTACCCAGGGTGCAGTTCAGAGTCACCCACATTGCTGTGGGTCTGGAGTCACATGTAGGCCAGACCAGGTAAGGATGGCAGTTTCCTTCCCTAAAGGTCAGTAGTGAACCAGGTGGGTTTTTCCAACAATCGACTATGGATTCACAGTCAGCATTAGATTGTTGATTCCTGATATTTATTGAATTCAAATTCCACCATTTGCCATCACAGGATTCGAACCCAGGTCCCCAGAACATTATTTGGGTCTCTGGATTAACAGTCCAGTGATAATACCACTAGGCCGTCACCTCCCCTACAAGGTCATGTAAACCTTCCTTGAAAAATAAATTTATTGAGAAACAGGGAGATCAGGGAATGCATAGGGGTACATATTACATAGAATGACTTACTACACAGGATTACATTGGTCGCATAACACAGAGACAGACCATTCAACCCAATGAATCCACATGATTATTTTTATAAACATAGAGCAGAAATTGCTGCAAAAGCTCAGCAGGTCTTTTTCCTCAGGCAGCTCAGGATGTTTGGCATGTCTATAAGGCCCCTCACCAACTTCTACAGAAGTACCATTGAAAGCACACTGTTCGGATGCATAACGGCCTGGTACGGCAGCCACTCTGCCCAGGACTGTAAGAAACTACAGAAGAGGGTGTGCACAGCCGAGACCATCATGGAAGCCAAACTTCCATCCATGGGCTCTGTTTACACAACTTGCTGCTGTGGAAAGGCATATAACTTCGAGAGAATAAAAACCAATCAATCTGATCTGTCAGCATCTGTGGAAAAAAAATCACAGCCAGTGCTTCAGGTCGAGTGACTGTTCCTCAGAGCGGCTCTGAGGAAGGGTCACTTGAACTGAAACATTAACTCTGATTTCTCTCCACAGATGCTGCCAGACCTGCTGAGCTTTTCCAGAAACTTCTGTTTTTGTTTCTGATTTACAGCAATCTGCAGTTCTTTTGGTTTTCATATGATTATGTTCATGCTCCACGTGAGCTTCCCTCAATGTTCCTCATCTAAACTGAGATCAAATTAGATTAGATTAGATTGTTTTAGATTAGATTAATTTATTGTCATGTGTATTACAAATACAGTAAAAAGTATTGTTCAGTGTGACCACTGTCAGGTGCCAACTTAAAACATGGATAATACAGCAAGACACAGATTATGAATGAAAAAATAAAGCAAAAGAATTCATCTTCACATTTCTTTCTTGTTACGGCTCACAGCAATCATTGCCTCCACAGCCCCCATCAGCACTGCATGGGCTCCTCCAACCTGCCATGGGCCTGGGGTAATCATGCCTCTCTACCAGTGTAACCATCTACTCCCTCAACACTGGTCTAGCCAGCCCTAAAATACGACCATACGTCACTTCAATAACATTATTTTCTCTCATCATCTCATATCTGCTTTTGGGATCTTGCTGTGTCCATTTCCTACAAGACAACAGTAACTACGCTTTGTAAGTGCCTCATCGGCTGAGATATGCTTTAGGGACACGGTTGGTGCAGGATTGTTCCTGCCTTTCTCCCTTAACCTGCTTGTTTTGGGCTGATCCAACAACTGACCAACGTTCCTTAGATTTCTTTGCTTCTGACAAAGAGTCAAAACACTCTTGAAAAGTTGATCTTTTCTTTCATTTTGCAAAAAAAAACAAATCTGCTAAGTGTTTGTAGCATTTGCTATGTTTCTTTTTCTCTGTTAGCTATTGTTTATCAAGTGTTGATAGATTAACTATTTAGAATGGGTAGGGCTGATGTGACATGATCAAAAACTGTGCTTTTATCCAACTCACTGATGATTTGCAAAAATTGCTGACTACAGTTAAAATGCCTCCACCCTATTTATAATTATAGATAATAAGCTGATTTCATATTTGAACCTCCCAATTGTCTTCAAATGCATTTTGCTCATCTTGCTATTTAAAAATTTGGAATTACTTTTTTTTAGCTAACTCAAAAGTTTTCTATGTGAAACTAAAGAACAGTTCCTTTTCCAATCAATGCTTACATGTAGGGATAGGAATTTCCCCTCCCTGGCATTGTATGACAAAGATGTGAAGCAGAAAAATCTCAATGCAGAAAACAACTTTTTGATTTTTCCAAAATGGTGGTTTCAGTCTCTTGCTATTAAACCGTACCTGCCTTATTCTCCTGCACTTCCTCTTATTAAAGCCATAACTCACCTTGTTTATACTTTTCTGCAATTCTGCTCTCCTCAATGCACAACCTCCTGATGTGTAAATCAGACAGGGATATTTGGCCTGGATATCACTCAGAACCGCTTCTCCACAGGCACATCCCCGGCCAACATCCATCTCAGTCCTTTAGGGCCCCACACCTCAGGAAGGACATACTAGCCCTGGAGCGTGTCCAGCGGAGATTCACACGGATGATCCCTGGAATGGTAGGTTTAACGTATGATGAATGGCTAAGGATCCTGGGATTGTACTCATTAGAGTTTAGAAGGTTGAGGGGAGATCTAATAGAAACTTACAAGATAATGTACGGCTTTGAAGGGGTGGACGCTAGGAAGTTGTTTCCGTTAGGCGGGGAGACTAGGACCCGTGGGCACAGCCTTAAAATTAGAGGGGGTAAATTTAAAACAGAAATGAAACGACGTTTCTTCAGCCAGAGAGTGGTGGGCTTGTGGAATTCATTGCCACGGAGTGGGGTGGAGGCCAGGACGTTAGATGCCTTCAAGGCAGAGATTGACAAATTCTTGATCTCAGAAGGAATCAAGGGCTATGGGGAGAGTGCAGAGAAGTGGGGTTGAAATGCCCATCAGCCATGATTTAAATGGCGCAGTGGATTTGATGGGTCGAATGGCCTTGCTTCCACTCCTAAGTCTTATGGTCTTATGGTCATCCGCAAGCCACCACTCTCACTATGGAGAATCACACAAGATAAAACGAGCTCACACTGACAAAAGTCACATGGAATCTACATTTTCCAGCACTTGGCCCATAACCTTGAATGTTATGGCACTTCAAGTGCTCATCCAAATACTATTTAAAGGTGTTTCAGAGACAGTAGGAACTGCAGATGCTGGAGAATATGACATAACACAGTGTGGAGCTGGATGGACACAGCAGGCCAAGCAGCATCAGAGGAGCAGGAAAGCTGACGTTTCGGGCATAGACCCTTCTTCAGCTTTCCTGCTCCTCTGATGCTGCTTGGCCTGCTGTGTCCATCCAGCTCCATGCTCTGTTATCTCTACTATTTGAAGGTTGTGAGTTTTCCTGTCACAACTACACCCCCAGGCAGGACTATCCAAGATCCCAACACCCTCTGGGTGGAAACTTCCATTCCTGAAATACCCTCTACACCTCCTGCCTTTCACCTTAAAATTATGTTCCCACCAACACCACCCCCCCTTGCTTTTGACACTTCAACTAAAGGAAGCATCTTCATATCTACTTTCAGACCACCATTTATTTATAGGATGTGGATGTCTCTGGTTGGGGCAGCAGTTATTCTCCATCTCTAGGTGCCCTGGAGAGCTGCTTCCTTGAACCGCAGAAGTCTGAGGACTTTCATCACGTAATACTGAAGGGACGAAGACATAATTTCAAGTCAGAATGGTGGATGGCTTCAGGGGGGTCTTGCCAATGGTGGTGGTCCCACTTACCTAAACTCCAGTGAATTCTGATCCAGTAGATCCAATGTGACAAACCTGCAGTTGAGTGTGAAGCGGGAGATCAGACATGGTTTTGTTAATTGTTGGAGAAACGTCAAGGGTCCAAATGACCCATTGCCTGATTCTTACGTTCTGGTAATCATACTTAATGTGGCTCCTCGGATTCAGTTGATCAGAGGAAGTGGACGAGTGGGAGTTGGATTTGAGTGTATAATCTGATACTTAAAACTAATCTACCCCCACCCTGCCCATGAGAACATAGAACAGTACAGCACAGTACAGTTCATGCCCTTCAACCCATGATGCTATGCCGACCTATTATCCTACTCTAACATCAAACTAACCTGCACACCCCACATTTTATTATCCTCAACGTGCCCATCTATGGGTCGCTTAAATGTCCCTAAAGTATCTGACTCCACTACCACTGCCGGCAGTGCATTCCACACACCCATCACTCTCTGTGTGAAGAACCAACCTCTGACATCTCCCCTACACCTTCCTCCAATCACCTTAAAATTATGCCCCTTCATGATAGCCGTTTCTGCCCTGGATCACTTAAATGCTCTCCCACGGAGAGATCTGACACCTGGCCTGGTTCAATTTCTATACACATTTTGAGTCAGGAATCCTTCCTGAGCACACCTGACAAAATCTGCTCCATCCAAGCTATTTGCACTAAGAAGGTTCCATTAGGGATGTTAAAGTCACCCATGACACAATCCTATTACTTCTGCATCTTTCCAAAATCTGCCTCCCACTCTGTTCCTCAGTGTCTCTGTTGCTACTGGGGGTTCTATAGAAAACTCCCAATAAAGTGACTGCTCCTTTCCTGTTTCTGACCTCCACCCATACTGACTCAGTAGTCAAACCTTCGATGAACTCCCTTTCTGCAGCTGTGTTACCATCCCTGATTAGCAGTTCCATTCCCCCATCTCTTTTACCTCCTTCCCTATTTCTTTTGAAACATCTAAACCCCAGAACATCCAACAACCATTCCTGCCCCTGTGATATCCAGGTCTCCGTAATGGCCACAACATTGTAGTTCCAAGTACTGATCCATGTTTTAAGTTCATCACCCTTATTCCTCACACTTCTTGTGTTAAAATAGACACACCAACCCGTCGCACTGACTGCAACTTTGCCCTATCATCTGCTTATCCTTCCTCAAAGATTCTCTGCAGGCTGTATATCTGCCCATACACCGGCTACCCTACCCTCTGGTCCATAGCTCTGGTGCCCATCCCCCTGCCAAATTAGTTTAAACCCTCCCGAAGATCTCTAGCAAACTTCCCACCCAGGGTGTTGGTGCCTGTCCAGTTCAGGTGCAACCCATCCTTCCTGTACAGGCCCCAGCTTCCCCAGAAGGTATCCCAATGATCCACAAACCTGAAGCCCTCCTTCCTAACCAGCTCTGTAGCCACGTGTTCAGCTGCATTCCCTCTCTGTTTCTAACCTCACTAGCCTGTGGCATGGGTAATAATCCTGAGATTACAGTTCTGCTTGTCCTGCCTTTTAGCTTCCAACCTGACTCCCTATATTCACTTTTCAGATCCTCATCCCTTTTCCTAGCTATTGGTGCCAATGTGTACCTTGACTTCTGGCTGCTCGCCCTCCCCCTTAAGAATCCTGTAGACTAGATCTGAGACATTCCTGACCATGGCACCCGGGAGGCAACATACCATCCGGAAATCTTGCTGGGTACCACAAAATCTCCTGTATCTCCCCCTAACAATTGAATCTCCGATCACTATCACTGTCCCATTCTCCTCCATTCCCTTCTGAGCCACAGAGGCAGGCTCAGTGCCAGAGACCTGGCCGCTATGGCCTCCCCCTGGTAGGTCATCACCCCCAACAGTATCCAAAGCGGTATGCTTATTATTGAGGGGAACGGCCACAGGAGATCCCTGCACTGTCTGCCTATTCCCATTCGCCCTCCTGACGGCCACCCAGCTGCCTCTATCCTATACCTTGGGTGTGACCACCTCCCTGTAACTCCTCTCTAAGACCCCCTCAGCCTCCCGAGTGATTTGGAGTTCATCCACCTCCAGCTCCAGTTCTTTAATGTGGTCTGTGAGGAGTTGGAATTGGGTGCACTTCTTGCAGGTGAAGTCAGCAGGGAAACCAGCAGACCCTTACCTCCCACACCCTGTGTGAGGAGCATGCAACTGCCCTAGCCTCCATCCCTTCTGCTCTAGACTGCCAAAAGAGATAAAGAGAAAGGGGAAAAAAGAAAAAGAAAACCTCACCTCACTGACCCTCCACACAGTCTTTTATTCGAGTTAGAGGAGGAGGATGGGTGGGAGACACTACACATGTAGTGTTTCGGGTTTAGCCACTGCCCGAATGTATTAATTCACTGACCCAGCAGTCCCCGTGTCCGCATTTGTTCCTGCTCAGCCTTCACTCCGCCAATTCATGAGGCAAGCATTCCTGTTTTGCTAAAATTTCCCCTAAGTGGGGGAACATGGAAAGGCATTGGAACAGCAGGAATGTCACTGGACTAGTATTCCAGAATTCCAGGTTAATGTTTCACAGACTGTGGATTTGAACCGCACCATATGGTGAAATTTGAATTCAATAAAAAAATCCAGAATACTGTCTTAGCTTGATGGAGACCATTTTCTTAATTGGCAACAATCACTTTTCATTGATGCATCTTAAGAAAGGAAATCTGCTCTCCTTACCTGGTCTGGCCCCCATGTGACTCTATTCCCATTGGCAAAGTGGTTGACTCTTAACTGCCCCTCTGAACTGGCCAAATTAGTCAGTTCATGGTCAATTGTAAAATCATAGAACCCCTACAATGTAGGAGCAGGCCATCCATCCCATCGAGTCCACACTAACTCTCCAAAGAACATCCCACCCAGACACACCCCTCTACCATATCCTTGTAATGAGGTTGTTGACTTGTTCACTGAGCTGGCTTGTTTTCATTCAGATGTTTCGTCACCATGCTAAGCAACGTCATCAGTGGAGCCTCCGATGAAGCGATGTTGTTCTACTCTGCCTGGAATTTATACTGTCCGGTCCGTTATGGTGAGTGCTGTCAATTCTGGTTTTGTTCTGTATGGGTTTGAATATGGGGTTTACATGTTTGTTGATTGCATTCCTCCAGGAATTCGCAACGTCAACAAATAAAGCTGCAATAGGATGCTATTTAAATGTGCCAGGACACACTGCAACATCCTAGAACTATTCAGGAAAGAGGAAGTGCACCTATACAAAAGCCTCACTATAATCAGATATCCCTGCAACTTCATCCACAGATCCCGACAAAACAGACAACAACAGGAGGACACAATATGCCCCAACACACTGGACACACTGCCCTACATCAGGAACATATCGGAACTAACAATGATATTCCTACAACCTCTAAGAATCGTGGTGGCCCAAAAGCCCACAGCCACTCTACCACAAACACTCACAAGGATTACAGGCCCCATTCCCACAACATACAGAACGAACGTGGTTTACAAAATACCGTGCAACAACTGCCGTAAACATTACATTGGACAGACAGGAAGGAAACTAGCCATCAGAATACATGAACATTAGCTAGCAGCAAAACAGCACGTCAAACTCTCCTTAATATCTGTACATTCATACAATGAAGGCCATCAATTTAACTAGGACAAGGCAACCATTGAAGCCCAAGCCAAAAATAGATACGCACGAGAATTCCTAGAGGCGTGGTTCCCCACCTGTAATGCTTTCAACAATGACATATGGAATTGGACCCCATATAAAAACCCATACAGATGAAACCAGAAATGACACAACTCACCATAATGGACTGGACAGTATAAATTCCAAGTGGAGTAGAATAATATCGTTTCATCAGAGGCTCCACTGATGATGTCACTCAGCATGGTGGTGAGACGTCTGAATGAGAACAAGCCAGATCGGCAAGCAAGTCAACATCCTCACCCACATCCTGAACTACAGATCTTTGCCAAAACTTTAACTATTCTTGTAATCCTGCATTTCCCATGGCTAATCTATCTGGCTTACATATCCCTGGACACTATGGGAAATTTTGTATGGCTAATCTGCCCATCTTTGGATTGTGGGAGGAAACCCATGCAGACACAGGGAGAACATGCAAACTCGACACAGTCAACTAAGGCTGAGAATTGAACCCTGGTCTTGCATGCTGTGAGGCAGCGATGCTAACCACTGAGCCACCGTGCCACCCTAGAGGTGAGCAACTAAGAACAGCCATGCCAGCGAGACCCTCACATCCCAGGAAAGAGATTTATTTCTTAAAAAAAACAAATAAGCAGGGATGTTAGACATCTGAAACAAACAAAAAAACAGAAATTGCAGAAGGAACTCAGGTCTGGCAGCAACTGTGAAGAGAAAACAAAGTTAAAATTTTAAGTGATAATGGGAACTGCAGATGCTGAAGAATCCAAGATAGCAAAGTGTGGAGCTGGATGAACACAGCAGGCCAAGCAGCATCTCAGGAGCGCAAAAGCTGATGTTTCGGGTCTAGACCCTTCATCAGAGAGGGGGATGGGGAGAGGGAACTGGAATAAATAGGGAGAGAGGGGGAGGCGGACCGAAGATGGAGAGAAAACAAGATAGGTAGAGAGGACAGTATAAGTGAGGAGGTAGGGAGGGGATAGGTCAGTCCAGGGAAGAAGGACAGGTCAAGGAGGCGGGATGAGGTGGCAGGTAGGAAATGGAGGTGCGGCTTGAGGTGGGAGAAAGGGATGGGTGAGAGGAAGAACAGGTTAGGGAAGCAGAGACAGGCTGGGCTGGTTTTGGGATGCAGTGAGGGGAGGGGAAGAACTGGGCTGGTTTTGGGATGCAGTGGGGGGACGGGAGATTTTGAAGCTTGTGAAGTCTACATTGATACCATTGGGCTGCAGGGTTCCCAAGCGGAATATGAGTTGCTGCTCTTGCAACCTTCGGGTGGCATCATTGTGGCTCTGCAGGAGGCCCAGGATGGACATGTCGTCTGAGGAATGAGAGGGGGAGTTAAAATGGTTTGCGACTGGGAGGTGCAGTTGTTTGTTGCGAACCAAGCGGAAGTGTTCTGCAAAGTGGTCCCCAAGCCTCCGCTTGGTTTCCCCAAGTAGAGGAACCCACACCGGGTACAATGGATACAATATACCACATTGGCAGATGTGCAGGTGAACATCTGCTTGACAT
Organism: Stegostoma tigrinum; assembly: GCF_030684315.1. Taxonomy (NCBI): domain Eukaryota; kingdom Metazoa; phylum Chordata; class Chondrichthyes; order Orectolobiformes; family Stegostomatidae; genus Stegostoma; species Stegostoma tigrinum. Next base: position 123,467,625 of record NC_081358.1, on the reverse strand, counting down.
GGAAGGTCATCTTGGGGCCTGGGATGGGGGTGAGGGAGGAGGTGTGGGGGCAAGTGTAGCATTTCCTGCGGTTGCAGGGGAAGGTGCCGGGTGTGGTGGGTTTGGAGGGGAGTGTGGAGCGGACAAGGGAGTCGCGGAGAGAGTAGTCTCTCCGGAAGGCAGACAAGGGTGGGGAAGGAAAAGTAGCTTCGATGGTGGGATCGGATTGTAGATGGCGGACATGTCGGAGGATGATACGCATCTCCACCTGTCTGGGCTCCATTTTCTCCCCTTTGGTCCTTGAAAGTTGCCACCCAGGTTGACAGGGCTGTTAAGAAGGCATACAGTGCTTTAGCTTTTACTAATAGAGGGATCGAGTTCCGGAACAAGAGGTTATGGTGAGGCTGTACAAAACTCTGGTGCGGCCGCACTTGGAGTATTGTGTACAGTTCTGGTCACCGCATTATAAGAAGGATGTGGAAGCTTTGGAAAGGGTGCAGAGGAGATTTACTAGGATGTTGCCTGGTATGGAGGGAAGGTCTTACGAGGAAAGGCTGAGGGAATTGAGGCTGTTTTCATTAGAGAGAAGAAGGTTGAGGGGTGACTTAATTGAAACATATAAAATAATCAGAGGGTTAGATAGGGTGGATAGGGAGAGCCTTTTTCCTAGGATGGTGACGGCGAGCACGAGGGGGCATAGCTTTAAATTGAGGGGTGAAAGATATAGGACAGATGTCAGAGGTAGTTTCTTTACTCAGAGAGTAGTAAGGGAATGGAACGCTTTTCCTGCAATGGTAGTAGATTCGCCAACTTTAGGTACGTTTAAGTCGTCATTGGACAAGCATATGGACGTTCTTGGAATAGTGTAGGTTAGATGGGCTTGAGATCGGTATGACAGGTCAGCACAACATCGAGGGCTGAAGGGCCTGTACTGTGCTGTAATGTTCTATGTTCTATGTTCTATAACTCCTTACCTACGTCCGTGACACCACCCACGCCCTCCACCTCCTCCAGGAATTCCAATTCCCTGGCCCCCAACACCACATTTTCACCATGGACGTCCAGTCCCTATACACCTGTATTGCTCATGCAGATGGCCTCAAGGCCCTCCGCTTCTTCCTGTCCCGCAGGCCTGACCAATCCCCCTCCACCGACACCCTCACCTGCCTAGCCGAGCTCGTGCTCACCCTCAATAACTTCTCTTTCGATTCCTCCCAATTCCTACAGACAAAGGGAGTGGCCATGGGCACCCGCATGGGCCCAAGCTATGCCTGCCTCTTTGTAGGTTACGTGGAACAGTCCCTCTTCCGCACCTACACAGGCCCCAAACCCCACCTCTTCCTCCGTTACATTAATGACTGTATCGGCGCCGCCCCTTACTCCCCAGTGGAGCTCGAACAGTTCATCCACTTCACCAACACCTTCCACCCCAACCTCAAGTTCAGCTGGGCCATCTCCAACACATCCCTTAGCTTCCTGGAACTCTCATTCTCCATCTCAGGTAACCAGCTAGAAACTGATGTCCATTTCAAGCCCACTGACTCCCACAGCTACCTAGAATACACCTCCTCCCACCCACCCTCCTGCAAAAATTCCATCCCCTATTCCCAATTCCTCCGCCTCCGCTGCATCTGCTCCCAGGATGAGGCATTCCACTCCCGCACATCCCAAATGTCCACGTTTATCAAGGACCGCAACTTGCCCCCCACAGTGGTCGAGTACGCCCTTGACCGCGTCTCCCGCATTTCCCGTAACACATCCCTCACACCCTGCTCCCGCCACAACCGCCCCCATAGGATCCCCCTCGTTCTCACATACCACCCCACCAACCTCTGGATACAACGCATCATCCTCCGACACTTCCGCCATCTACAATCCGACCCCACCACCCAAGACATTATTCCATCCCCACCCCTGTCTGCTTTCCGGAGAGACCACTCTCTCCGTGACTCCCTTGTCCGCTCCACACTACCCTCCAACACCACCACACCCGGCACCTTCCCCTGCCACAGCAGGAAGTGCTACACTTGCCCCCACACCTCCTCCCTCACCCCTATCCCAGGCCCCAAAATGACCTTCCGTATCAAGCAGATGTTCACCTGCACATCTGCTAATGTGGTATATTGTATCCATTGTACCCGGTGTGGCTTCCTCTACATTGGGGAAACCAAGCGGAGGCTTGGGGACCGCTTTGCAGAACACCTCCACTCGGTTCGCAACAAACAACTGCACCTTCCAGTCACGAACCATTTCCACTCCCCCTCCCATTCTCTAGATGACATGTCCATCATGGGCCTCCTGCACTGCCACAATGATGCCACCCGAAGGTTGCAGGAACAGCAACTCATATTCCGCTTGGGAACCCTGCAGCCCAATGGTATCAATGTGGACTTCACAAGCTTCAAAATCTCCCCTCCCCCCACTACATCCCAAAACCAGCCCAGCCTGTCTCTGCTTCCCTAACCTGTTCTTCCTCTCACCCATCCCTTCCTCCCACCTCAAGCCGCCCCTCCATTTCCTACCTACCACCTCATCCCGCCTCCTTGACCTGTCCATCTTCCATGGACTGACCTATCCCCTCTCTACCTCCCCACCTATACTCTCCTCTCCACCTATCTTCTTTTCTCAACATCTTTGGTCTGCCTCCCCCTCTCTCCCTATTTATTCCAGAACTCTCACCCCATCCCCCTCTCTGATGAAGGGTCTAGGCCTGAAACATCATCTTTTGCGCTCCTGAGATGCTGCTTGGCCTGCTGTGTTCATCCAGCTTCACACTTTGTTATCTTAGTTAAAATTTTAAGTCTGGTGGCCCTTCTTCAGGAGTGGGAGAGGAAGGATAAGGTATGGAATGTTCAGTTGGCTGTTGATTGAAGAACTAACCTAATCTGATGTTTTGCCACACACAGACAAGTCACTCAAAATGAACAATTATCACTGGGATTTTGGCATTTGCAGTCTGCTCAAGGAAAACAGCATTGCAATGTCTTCCATGGGCTCTTTGAGAGTGTTATCAGCTTTCACACTGAGATTGAGAAACAGCCGATATGAGTGGGGCAACCTTACCTCAATAGGGTTTTATTAATCACACAACTGAAAGCCGAACAGTATCTACGCTGTTGAAACCAAGACAGCCATAAAGCCATAAAGCCCAGGGAAGTGATTTCTAAAATTTGATTCCAAGCAATTCACTGAAGCCATGTGTATTCCCAGAAGCATCTTTTATAAAATAAATCCAATGTTTCTTTTTATTATGAGAGAAAATTCAAACACTTCCACCTAACTTGAAATAAATTTATTTTCATGCAATCTTTCAAAACTCAAGTTCTCCAGAGGAATTCAAGTATAAAACTTTTATGCACCCTTTAACTGCGACATTTTACATTCTGCACTTGCTGACCATTCAAATTGTGACTCAATCGGTAATATCCCTGTCTCCAAGTCAGGAGTTTTAGATTCAAGCTGCAATGAAGAGCTTACTGTCCGCAGAAAGGGAATTAATAGTGCAATTTCAAGGAATGATGAGCAGCCTGCTACGACATCCCCACTCAAACAAACAGAGAACGCTGGAGAAACTCAGCTGGCCTGGCAGCATCTGTGGAGAGAGAGAAACAGAGTCAATGTTTTGAATTTGGTATGACTCTTCTTCAAAACTGAAAACTTTCCACTATTCCCCACAGGGACAAAAGTAAGTAAGAAATTCAAAGCTAACAGGCGATTCATTCTGCCACTTGCCCTTTCCTCATGCCTTAGTTATGCATCTATTAATATGTGCCTTTGGAAATTACGATTATGATAACATATTTGACATTTTTTTGTAGGAGTTTCCAAGTGCTGACTTAAAATGATCTTCCAGACACATTTCAAGAATTCTGTCCCCTCTAAGCCTTTTACACTTTCTCCTACTTAATATTGGTAATTTGAAATCCCCTACCTAAAGGGGTCCAGGCCCGAAACATCAGCATTTCTGCTCCTAAGATGCTGCTTGGCCTGCTGTGTTCATCCAGCCCCATGCCTTGCTATCTCCATTATTGACCTGTTAATCTTACACATCTGAGATCTGCTTACGTATCTTTCCATCTCTCCCTGGCTGTTTTGGAGTATATAGTACTAAAGTGAATGTACCCTTTTTTTTAATTACCACCCATAAGACCTCATTTGAGAAGCCTTCAAAATATCATGCCTCACTGCAGTATTGTGACCGTCAGAAACGGAAAGAACTGTGGACGCTGGAAAACAGAAATTGCTGCAAAAAAGCTCAGCAGGCCTTGCAGCATCTGTGGGGAGAAGATGGAATTAATGCTTTGGGTCCAGTGACCCTTTGTCAGAATCTATGACTGTCACTGGCTGCGTTGGGGTTTGTTGCCCATCCCTAGTTGCCGCTTGAGAAGGTGGGGTCCAGTTGCCTTCTTGAACTGGTGCAGTCCTCCTGCTGTGGGTTGACCCACGATGCCCTTCGGGAGGGAGTTCCAGGATTGTGACCCAGTGACACAGAAGGAGCGTTTCTATATTTCCAAGTCAAGACATTGAATGGCTTGGAGAAGTATGTGGGGATATTTAAGGATATCTAGATGCACAGCCTGTGAGTGTTAGATTCAATCAGAAATTGTCAAAAGAAAATGGAAAAAATTTCAGCAACGAATTGCAGGGCCATGGGGAAGGGGAAGGGAAGGAGTTTGGGATGAGGTGAACTTTCTCCCTCAGAGGGCCAACAAGAATATGACAGGCTGAATGGCCTCTTTCAGGCTGCAACCACTCCATGATTCATGTTCTCCCCACTCACACTGTCAAAGGAAAACAATCGTGGTTAAAATAACATGTAATTGTCAATGTACAGAAGAAGGGTCTAGGCCTGAAACGTCAGCTTTCCTGCTTCTCTGATGCTGCTTGGCCTGCTGTGTTCATCCAGCTCTACACCGTGTTATCTCATGTAGTTGTCAAGATTGATTTAGAGATTATTTCCATTTCAAAGTTTTCGTTACCAGGATTATTACTCATTTCATGGCTTATTAAACTAGCATTACTCATTTCAGTGTTTGAGAATCAGGATAGTATGCTGCCAAACCAACACAGCTTAAGCAGAACCAAAAGACATTATAGATTTTTTTCTGATTCTGACATCAAATCTGATGAATGGCTAACAACCTGAGCCCTTAAATCTCTGCAGTGACTGCTTGATCTGGTTATTGTTTCAAGCATACTCAGTTTTTATCATCAAGAGATCCAGGTCAGTGCAGCAGAATTTGCATTAGAATATTCTTGAACCTTGGTTGTCAGAGGTCAGTCCTCTCAGATCCAGGACATCTCTACAGGAGCTCCTCAGGGGAGAGTCCTAGGCCCAACCATCTTCAGCTGCTTCATCAATTTCCCTGCCACCATCATCAGGTCAGAAGTGGGGATGTTCGCCGATGTTTGTTCATGGCTCCCCAGAAGCAGAAACAATCCATGTTCAAATGCAGAAAGATGTGGACAATGTCCAGGCATTGGCTGACGAGTAGGTCACACAAGTGTAAAGCAATGACCATCTCCAAAAAGACAGAGCGTAACTATTTCCCCTTGACATTCAAAAGTGCTACCATCACTGAATCTCCCCCTTTCAACATCCTGGAAGTTACTATTGACCAGAAACTCAACTGGACTCCCCATATAAGCATAGTGGCTACAACAGCAGGCCAGAAAGTAGGAATCCTGCAGCGAGTAATTCATTTCCTGACCAATTTTCCCTCCAATTTACTAACCGACCTCTCAGGCCGCCAGGGCTCATGAGTGGCAGTCACTTCCGAAGCTGAATGTCACGCTGCAGTCGATGCACCAACTTCAATGCCTACGCGTGGATCATCAGAATGGCAACACAGGCCTAAGACGGAACATTGCTCCTTAGCCCCCAAAGCCTGTCCGCCATCTACAAGGCCCAAGTCAGGAGTGTGATGGAATACTTCCCACTTTCCTGGATGGGTGCAGCCCCAACAACACTCAAGAAGCTCGACACCATCCAGGAAGAAGCAGCCTCTTGATTGGCACCACATCCACAAGCACCCACTCCCTCCACCACCGATGCTCAGTCGCACCAGTGTGTACTATCTACAGGATGCACTGCAGAAATTCACCAAAGATCCTCACACAGCACCTTCCAAACCCTTGACCTCTTCCATCTGGAAGGACAAGGGCAGCAGATACATGGGAACACCACCCCCTGAAAGTTCCCCTCCAAATCACTCACCATCCTGACTTGGAAATATATCACTGTTCCTTCACGGGGTGGTGTTCCCATGTATCTACCTGTCCTTCTGGATGGATTTGGAAGGTGCTGTCTGTGAATTTTTGCAGTGCATCTTGATGGTGTTGTGCGGTCGCAATCCTGGAATTCCCTCCCTAAGGGCATTGCGGGTCTACCGACAGCATATGGACTGGAGCGGTTCAAGAAGGCAGCTCACCCCCACCTTCTCAAGGGGCAACTAGGGATGGGTAACCAATCCTGGCACATCCAGTGACAGCCACACTCCATGGGAGAATAACATTAGTCTTGATATGCTGACTTCATAATGCGTACTAAAATGTAATTTGAGTGGAGAATGTACATTTAATGATGCAATAGATTCCTTAAAAATTTCTCTCTAATTGAGCTGGAACCAGTGGGAGCACTAATTAGCTCATTATCGTGTTGCAAGTTAAAATATTTATATTAGGGGATTCTCTGGAGGTTAATTTTCAAAGCAGAAACAATCATGGTTTATTAAAATGTAACACACCAAAATCTTCTCCAAAACATTACGTTATTTCATTACTAGTTTAAAATAAATTAAATAGGTTGTACTCATTTTTTACAAACTTACTGAAATAGTTCTCCAAGGCAAAAGAAAAACTGAATTTGGCACTTACTTGATTTGTGTATTGCATATCATGTTGATATATTTGTTAAAATATTATATATTTGTTAAAAATTGAAAGCTAAAATTAACTATTACTGTTTAACAAGTACTTCAACACATTATGATTAACTACTGGTCTTACAGCTCTGTTGAAGATGATGATTGTGTAAAGGTTATGTTGTTAGTGGAGTACAGTGTGCAGTTCTTGTGACTCTGTTATAGGAAGGACATTATTAAGCTAGAGAGGTTTCAGAAGAGATTTACCAGGATGTTGCTAGGAATGGAAGGTTTGAGTTATAAGGAAAGGCTTAATAGGCTGGAGCTTGAGGAACACAGTGGGCCAGGCAGCATCAGCGGAGCAGGAAAGTTGATGTTTTGGGTCAGGACCTTTTGCCAGAAAATTTTCTTCAGAAGATTTTCTGAAGAAGGGTCCCAACCCGAAATGTTGACTTTCCTGCTCCACTGATGCTGCCTGGCCCACTGTGTTCCTCCAGCTCTACACGGTGTTATCTCCAACTCCAGGATCAACAGTTCTTACTATCCCTCTTGATAGGCTGGGACTTTTTTCATTGGAGCGTAAAAGGTTAAGAGGTGATCTTATAGAGGTTTATAAAATAATGAGGGGTATAGCTAGGGTTAATGGTAGGCGTCCTTTTCCTAGCGTGGGAAATTTCACGACTAGCGGGCATATTTTTAAGGTGGGAGGAGAGAGATTTAAAAATAACACAAGGGTCTTTTTTTTTCGCACAGAGAATGGTTTGTACGTGAAATGAACTTCCTGAAGAAATGGTAGATGCAGTTACAATGTCTAAAAAGTGTTTGGATCCGTACATGAACAGGAAATGTCAGGAGGGATAAGGGACAAGAGTAGGCAGGTGGGGCTATATTCAGCGTGGGTTGGTTGGACCAAAGGGTCTGTTTCCATGTTGTATGACTCTATGACTAACGGCCATGTTGACTCCTTCCCTAAAGGACATCACTGTACCAGATGGGCTTTTTCCTCAATCAATTGGATTCATGGTCATTGTTAGACTCCTAATTTCAGACATTTTTCAATTCAAATTCCACCATCTACCATAGCAGGATTCGAACCCAAATCCACAGGGGATTACTACGGTCCCTAGATTAATAGTCTAGTGATGATTCCACTAGGCCTTGGTCTCTCCAATATTTCAAGTGGAACTAGGAGTGACAACAAGTGTGAGAAAGGTCTTCACCCAGAGATCGGGGAGCCTGTGGAATTCCCTGTCACAGAAAGCGGTTAAGACCAAAACATTGAATGTTTTCAAGGAGGAGTTATGGTTCTTGAGGCAAAACAGATCAAAGGGTATGGGGGAGAAAGCAGGAAACAGGGGTTTGAGCTGGGTGATCAGCCATGACCATATTGACTGGTGTTGCAGATGCAAACAGCTGAATGGCCTACTCCTGCTCATTTTTTCCATGAACAATTACAAAATAACTTTTCCCAGCTTCTGTCACTGGGTGGGAGATAAAGCCACTGACAGGAGGCCACAATCCTTTGCATAGGACCCTAGTAGTGCATGGGAGCGGGAAGGGGCAAGGTCAGAGATCAGGGCAGCTAGGGGAATCGAACCAGTGGAAGAGAGAAAGTGAGAGAGAGAGAGAGAACCTCAGGGCTGGGAATGGGAAACAGCTGATCAGGAGAAGGGAGAAAGAGGGAGATTGAAAGAGGTGGGGGGTGCAGCTAAAGACAGCAGGGTCAAAGAAAGGTCACGTATCACTCATTGGAGGTTGAAAGCTTCCTTGAATGTTATTGAGGGTGGAACCACTCCTGTGCTTAACTTGTGCCGTCTGCATCTCCCCCCTCCTCCTCTTCCTAACTTCCCACTCACTTGGGGATCCCACATGAATGATTCTTAAATCAGGCTCCCAATCACACAGTGGGATCCCAAAGTACATATAGAATGTTAGAATCATGACAGCATAGCAGGGAGCCATTCAGCCCTTTGACATCATGCTAGCTCTCTGTCGACGTTTGCTGTCAAGACCATTCCCACCCAACCCTAAAGCCTAGCAAGTTCCTTTTCTTAAAGTTTCTGTCCAGTTACCTTTTGAAATCATTCATTGCCTCTGCCTTCACTATTCTCATATGTTGTGCATTCCAGAGTATTGCTGCTTGCTGGGTAGAAAAAAAAGTTTCCATCATATTGTCTCTGCATCTCTTATCATAGGAACCCCAGTCTTTATACCGCCAGCTCGTGGGAACAGATTCTCCTTTCCTTTCATGAAGAAGAGTCATGCTGGACTCAAAACATTGGTTCTTTTTCTGCCTCTATGGATGCTGCCAGACCTGCTGAGTTTCTCCAGCATTCTCTGTGTCTGGAACAGATTCTTGCTCGGTCCACCTCCTGTTATACTCCTGAACAAACCTCACATCACCTTCGGTCACCTTTACAGCAAGGGACACAACCTTGAGTGCTTCAAAGTAGCCTCCTTGTCACCGAAATCGTTCATCTCTGGAATCTTTCTGGGAGTTTTCCTTTGTATCCTGTCGTGGAACTAAAATGTGGTGACCAGAACTCTACAGTCATGACAGAGAGATAAAGACCTAAGGCAGCAAGTTCCAAGTACACTGATAAGCATGTAGGTCTTGTTTCCATTCCTCTTTAATTGTTGTTGTGTGTGTGTGTCTGTGTGTATATCAATTGTGGCTCAGTCAGAAACACTCCAAGCAGAAATAGGGTGGCTCAGTGGTTTGCACTGCTGCCTCACAGCGCCAGGGACCTGGGTTTGATTCCAGTCTCAGGTGTCCGTGTGGAGTTTGCACGTTCTCCCTGTGTCTCTGTAGGTTTCCTCCAGGTGCTCCGGTTTCCTTCCACAGTCCAAAGATGTGCAGGTTAGCTAGACTGGTCATGGTAATTGCAGTGTTACAGGGATGGGGTGGGTCTGTGTAGGATGCTCTTTAGAGTGTCAGTGTGAACTTGATGGGTTGCTTCCACACTGTAAGGGTTCTATGATTCTAAACTTGCTCAGTCTCTCTGTCAATGGGTTAGTGAAGTACCACAAACTCCATGCCAAGTTACTCAGACTTCCCAATAACAGATGCCGTAAAACAGCTCTGCACATGGGAAATATACATTTTCAAGTCATTCAGGGGCTGAGTGCCATTGGCCAGTATTTAGTGGCCATTCCCAGTTCAGAGTCAACCATATTGCTCTGGGTCTGGAGCCAGATGTAGGCCAGACCGGGTAAGGACAGATTTCATTCCTTCAAGGAAAATAGTGAAGAAGATGGATTTTCCCCCACAAAGGTTTCATTATTATCATTGGGCAGTAAATTCCAAGTTTTTATTGAATTCAAATTCCAACATCTGCAATAGCAAGATTTGAACTTGTGTCCCAAGAACATTACCTGAGTCTCTGCATTAATAACCCCAGTGGCAATATCACCAGAGCATCTCCTGCCCCTATCTAATTCTTTAATTTCTCTCCTTAACACTTTTCCACCTGTTGCGGGTTAATATCGAGGCAGTTACATTTGTTTCGATCTAGCGAGGGTTTTGTGAATGAACCAATTAATTTTATTTTTGTGAAATGGATCAATCTGAAACAATCAGTGGTCCGAGTTTCACTGAATGAATTATTTTTCTGCACATCATAAACACAATTTGAAACGTCGCATGAGCCGATGCTGGCTTTGATCACTTGAACGTCACGTTTATGAAAGACAATGTGTTAAATTCAAGAGAAATCAACCTCATGAAGCTCTGTGTCAGTGATGGACAATGAAAAGAGAATGAGAATGATTCTGTTAGTGTGCGTGAACTGCCAGATCCAAAGCACAAAGGTTTACTAGGACAACACTTACAGAAATGCCAGCAAGTATAACTGAGAGGGTTAAATTCTTTTAGGAATTCCCCTGAATCCCTTCATTGACAAAGCAATTTCCTTCAAAGTGCAGCATCTGCCTCAGACAAATAGGTCTGAGTTAGTCAGGCTGGGCTAATTCCCTGAAATCATGTTTCTACAATGGGCCATTGTTAGAGGAAAGTGCAGCAACAGCATTAATGATTCCAGTCTGTTTTGATTCCACTGTCAGCTACAGCTCATTTATTTGCAGTCTTGCCACTGAGTACTGGCCTCAATCACCAGTTCACGTTACAGTTGTATAAGACTTTGGTTCGGCCACATTTAGAGTACTACATACAGTTCTGGTCGCCACATTACCAAAAGGATGTGGGTGCTTTGGAGAGGGTGCAGAGGAGGTTCACCAGGACGTTGCCTGGTATGAAGGGTGCGAGCTATGAAGAGAGGTTGAGTAGATTAGGATGATTTTCATTAGAAAGACAGAGATTGAGGGGGGACCTGATTGAGGTCTACAAAATCATGAGAGGTATAGACAGGGTGGATAGTAGGAAGCTTTCTCCCAGAGTGGGGGACTCAATTACTAGGGATCATGAGTTCAAAGTGAGAGGAGGAAGGTTTAAGGGAGATATGCGTGGAAAGTTCTTTACAGAGGGTGGTGGGCGCCTGGAACACGTTGCCAGCGGAGGTGGTAGACAGAGACATGATAGTGTCTTTTAAGACATATCTGGACAGGTACATGGATGGGCAGGGAGCAAAGATGACAGGTTTAGACAGAGGATCTCGATCGGCGCAGGTTTGGAGGGGCGAAGGACCCGTTCCTGTGCTGTAAGTTTCTTTGTTCTTTGTTCTTTGTTCTAGCCCTAAATCCAGGCAGAACCTCTTACTGTGGCTCGGGGAGTGCAGCTCTCTGTTTCAGATATGGCATTACAATGGTACCTCTCACTTGCGTCTGACAGCGTGGTTCAGTGGTTGGACAGGGATTCTTGTGATCGGGTAGGCGGATGTGCGAAAGAAAGTCCCACCCTGTATCATGGGGGTTGATGTGTGAGTCTCAGCCACTCACAGAAAGCAGGTCATCTGGCCACCAACACACCAATGTTTGTTGCGATCTTGCTGTGCAGTTGTTGAGTGCCGCATTTCGTACATTGCGACAACTGGAGCCATGTGACCCATCAGTTGTAAACCATTTCCTATTGTAATGTAGGAGGCACAGTGGCCAAATTTGTACACAGCAAGTTCCTACAAAATGATCAGAAATTCCATTCCCTCTGTGATGTTAACACACCACGAGACACCCTTTCAACTGAACAGCACTCCCTCAGTATTGCTTCAGAGATCGTAGGAACTGCTGATGCTTGAGAATCTGAGATAACAAGGTGTGGAGCTGGATGAACACAGCAGGCCAAGCAGCATCAGAGGAGCAGGAAAGCTGACATTTCGGGCCTAGGCCCTTGGTATTGCGTTGAGTGTGTTGGCCTACATAGCGTGAACTGCGATGCCCACTTTCCACAAGTAAATTTGAAAAATAGTGACCTTCAAAATTGTAAAAACATTTAATGACTGTTTTATCTGCTCACAAGGTATGGGCATCACTGGCTGGGCCCAGCATTAACTCCCTGTACCTAACTGCCCCCTTGAGGAAGTGGGGGTGTGCTACCTTCTTGATCTGCTGCAGTCCACCTGCTAAAGGAGGGAGTTCCAAGATTTTGACCCAGCAACACTGAAGCTACGGTGATATATTTCCAAGTCGCGAGGTGTGTGGCTTGGAGGGGAACTTGGAAAGGGGACGGTGTTCCCATGTGACTGCTGCCCTTGGCCTTTGAGTTGGAAGTGGTTCTAGGTCTGGAAGGTGCTGTACGAGGATCACGTAAATGCATGTTCCCCTCCAAATTCCTTCAATGTTGCTGAGTCAAAATCATGAAACGCTCTCCCTAACTCTGGAAGCCTGCGAGCATGGGTATCCCTCCTTCACAAGTGACTGCAGCTGTTCAAGACGCTAGCTCAGCACCATCCTCTCCAGGACAGTTAAGGATGGGCAATAAACATTGGCCGTACGACCTCAAGGTAAGGGAGCAGGATTGGGCAGTTCGGCTTAATCAGCTCCATCATTTGATCATAGCTGATGTGTTTGTCAAACCCATTCTCCTGCCTTCGTCCCTTAACTTTTGATAGCCTTGCTAGTCAAGAACCCACTTATCTCTGTCTTAAATACATTCAATGACTTGGCCCCCTCAGTCGTCTGAGGCAATGAGTTCCACAGATTGACCACCCTCTGGCTGAAGTAATTCCACCTCATCTCAGTTTGAAGGAGTTGTCTCTTCAATCTGAGGCTGTGTCGTCGAGCCCCAGTTTCTCCTACTAGTGGAAACATCTTCCCCACATCCACTCTAGCCAGCCCTCTCAGTATTCTGTAAATTTCAATGAGAACCTTCTAAACTCCATTGAGTACGGACCCAGAATTCTCAACAGCTCCTCATATGACAAGCCCTTCACCCCCAGGATCATTTTTGCAAACCTCCTCTGGAACTTTCCCCCCAACCCCCCAAGACAGCACATACTTCGTTCGGTACGGGACCCAAAACTGATCACAATATTTCAAACGCAGTTGACTGGGGCCAATAAATGTGTAGCTTGACTCTGACATCCAGCATCTGCAGTCCTTGTTATCTCCATGGTCTTCCCAGACCTTATACAGTCTCAGTAATATGGCTCTGCTCTTGTATCCTAACCCAGTCAAAATGAATGCAAACATTGCATGTTAGCCTGAGGGGAATCCTAAACTAAGACTGCCAAATCAACCAATGATGTCCTCATCCCAAAAGCCAATTTACAAAATAATCTGATCCTGCTGATGTTCAAATGTGGACACAACTCCAATTGTCTATCTTTCCCCAATAATCGTTGACTTCCTGCAAACTGACAGTGCTACAGATGGCTCTGTTGAGTGTGTCATGTGTAACAGCCGAAAGTGACATGGGGAGGGGAAGTTCCCATAGAAACAGCTGGTTTCTGGACAAACATGAATCAGGCTGACGGCATCCATCACCACCCTGACACAATACAAAATACAACCGTGATAGCCTTATAACTTAACAAATGTTTAAAACACCCCAAAACAAAAACTAAGGAACAATGGCTCAATATTAGGGAAAGAAAACATTTGCTAACTGCAGATAAGTTTATCAGTTTTAATTTGTTACTTATCAAACGTTAATTTGGGGATTGACAGTGCTGAAGTTTTGTGGGATCTCTGAATGTTTCAGGACTTCTGCTCAAATGCACTTTTAAAATTGATTAGTGGAACATTGCTGCAGTTTTGGGCAGGCCAGCATTTATTGCCCAGCCGTACCTGCCCCTCCAGGAGGCGATGGTGACCAGCCTCCTTAATCAGTGACAGTGTCTGTGAATTATAGTTTGTTCAGTGTAACCTGTCAGAACGTTTCCGCATCGCTGTGTCTACCTGAAGTTACACACATGCCAGATCAGACGGAGACACCCCAAAGGGCATGATTTTAACTCACTCATCACTGGCTGGGGCAGCATTTATTGCCGATCCTTCGTTGGTTGCTACAACTGAATAACTTGCTAGAGCCGTTTCAGAGACTAAAGAGTCCATTCCATTGTGGTCAGAGACAATGGGAACTGCAGAAGCTGGAGAATCCGCGATAACAAAGTGTGGGGCTGGATGAACACAGCAGGCCAAGCAGCATCTTAGGAGCACATGTGGGCTGGGACTAGCCATGACTAGTGGTACACCATGAGGAGTAGCTCTATTTTGGTGTTCAACAATAAACAAGGTTCCTTTCCAGTTGGGTTTCCTGACTTACTACAGGCCCTTGTCTAGGGAAAGATAACTGGTATTGGTGATAGCCCATTGAAAATTCATTAGGTTGATCCCAGGTATGAAGTGACTGTCTTGTGTGAAGAGGTTGAGTGGGTTGGAACTGTATTTATTGAAATTTAGAAAGAAGTGACCATATAGAAACAAAGAAGATTCTTAGAGGACCTGATAGAGTAGATCGGAAAGGTTGTTTGACTCTTCTGAGAGAGTATAGGACCGGGGGCAAAATCTCAGAATAAGAGGTCACCCATTTCTGACAGAGATGAAGAGGAATTTCTTCTCTCTGAGAGGAGTGAATCGATGGAATTCATTACCGCAGAGGGGTTGTCAAGGCTGGGCCATTAAGTATGTTCAAGGCTCAGAGAGACAGATTTTTAATCAGTGAGGGGAATCGAGGGTTATGGGGAAAATGCTGGAAAGTGGAGATAACACAGTATAGAGCTGGATGAACACAACAGGCCAAGCAGCATCAGAGGAGCAGGAAAGCTGACTTTTCAGGCCTAGACGCTTCTTCAGAAAAGGGTCATTTTCTGAAGAAGGGTCCAGACCCGAAACATCAGATGTCCTGCTCCTCTGATGCTGCTTGGCCTGCTGTGTTCATCCAGCTCTACACCTTGTTATCTCAGATTCACCAGCATCTGCAGTTCCTACTATCTCTGAGGCAGGAAAGTGGAGCCTAGAGTTGATGTTATCAGATAAGCCACATAGAAACACAGAAGATAGGAGCAGGAGTAGGTCATTCGAACCCTCGAGCCTGTTACACAGCTTATCATTGAGCTCAGCACCCTAAACCCACAATCCCCCTATCCCTTGATCCTTTTAGCCACAAGTACAATATCTACTCACTTCTTGCAAACACATTGTGTTTTGGCGTAAGTTACATTCTGAGGCAGAGAATTCCACAGACTCACCATTCTCTAAGTGAAGAAATTTCTCCTCATCTGAGTCCTAACAGATTTACCCCCTTAGCGTTAAACTACAGCCCTGGACTCTCTCACCAGTGGGAACATCCTTCCTGCATCTAAAATGTGTAGACATATTAGAATTGTATAAGTTTTCAGGTCATTTCCCATGAATATAATCCTAACTGACTCAATCTCTCCTCATACGTCAGTCCTGCCAATCCAGTTACCAATTTGGGAAGCCTTTGCTGCACTCCCTCTATCGCACAATGGGCTGAATGGTCTACTTCTGCACCTACATCTTATGGCCTAATTATCAAACAAAATTTGACACTGACAGGGCGGCACGGTGGCTCAGTGGTTAGCACTGCTGCCTCACAGCGCCAGGGACCCGGGTTCGATTCCAGCCTCGGGTGGCTGTATCCATTGGAGTGGAGTTTGCACATTCTCCCCATGTCTGCATGGGTTTCGTCCCACAGTCCAAAGATGTGCAGGTTAGGGTGGATTAGCTGTGCTAACTTGCCCACAGTTTCCAAGGACGTGCAGACTAGGTGGGTTAGCCATGGGAAAAGCAGGGTTACAGGGATAGGATAAGAGGGGTATGTATGTATGGAACACTCTTTGGAGGGTCTGTGTGGATTTGGAACACTCTTTGGAGGGCCTGTGTGGACTTGATGGACCAAATGGCCTTCTTCCATACTGTAGGGATTCTATGAGATGCATATCATTTGCCCTAAAATCTTAATCATAGAGTTGAGTTCTAAAGAGCATTTCAAAGGCAGACAGATAGAGGTCGGGTGGTGCAGGGAGGGAGTTGCAGAGCTTGAACTGAATTAGCTTTGTTGTCACATGTACAAGTTGCCACTTACAATGCCATCTTAGGTAAACTTAGGAAAAATGTTAGAGTAAAGTAATTACATTTGTAGGAATAAATTAGAAAATGGAGAAATAACAAGCTCAGAATAACTTCCCTTCTAACCCAGTCCACACAGGCAGCAAGCCTCAAATCCACACCAGAGTTCATCTTGAGGCTGGGATACCACTCTGGAATCACACTGAGGCCACGCCAGACTGAGAGACCGCCATGCTGAGCTGAAACCACCGCACTGAGCCGAGAGACCAACACGCTAAATTTCCCGTCGTGTTCAGAGATGTGTGGGTTATGGGGGATAGTCTGGGTGGGATGATCTAGGGTGTGGACTCGTGCCAAAGGGCCTGTTTCCACACTCTAAGGATTTTATGAAAAAAGAAAAAGAAACAAAGCTTATACCTATGTATATTACAGTTAGAAAGATCTTAATACAAAGTTCAAAATGATGCTTTGAACTGTTCCTCAACACCATCCATTACAAAGACTAAAATCCACAGCAATTATACCTCTGTCTTAACTCTTCAGATTTCTACTTAACCGACTCCTTAAACATTTTTCCCTGTCAAATGTGGAGACACTTTGTTGATTTATTTCTGAGTCTATGAAGAAGAGGTCCACTAAAATTTGATAGGCCTAAAACTTCTCAGTTCTAAAACTGGCACATTTCTATCCAATCTTTTGGCCTGGAAACTTCACAGACCGGATCCCTCTACTAAGGACTTTACTGACCTCCTCTGAACCCCTGCCAGGTGACAAACTGAAACTTGCTTCTGAATTCAATTCTGGTGTTTTTTATGAACTGACCTGAAAACAAACTTGACGGCCTTAAATGTGTTTCCCCTACCTGTTGTTAATTAAACATCTTTCCATTAACACCGCAGGAGTCTGCAATCATAAGTTTTCTGAGCGATACTGGAATTTGATCACTGACCCAAAATCGCTTCCTGACCTTATCTTTAAAAAATGCGCAGCAACAGCCCACAATAATCTGCTTCTCTTTTTAAAATAACTCAAAATCCAAAAATGATAATGTGCATTGCATAACTTTCATGGCACATAGCTAATGAAAAACAATCATAAAAATCTCATTATCTAGACCATTGCAACCATTTGTGTGAGGCATGAACCCTTTGTGACTCAGCTCCAATTCTCAGGCAATGATAAATGTGAAACCACCCATTCTGTATCTCTGTCCATCTTGACTTTCAGCTTTTCAACTTAAGAGAAGAAAAAGCAAGCAAGTGATACAAGGCACTTATTGAAATAAGAAGCAATTAAAGACAGCGAATGTCTATTCTGCAAAAAACATATTATGGAAGTTGAATGACCTTCCCAATGCTAAGAAGCCTGATCTTGCAAAGACATGTACTTTTTTTTCCCAGATTTGCAGGGTGTGTACCTCTAGGTACTATCTAAATCGTGCCAAAGTTAGAACGCCTGCAAATTAATAGGTTGTAAACAGAACAAAGAATTGAATCTGCCGAGTTAATATGTGCACACCCACACACTAAACCTCAGTAAAAGTCTGAGCAATATCATTCAGTTGGCAATGAGACTCTTGTGCAGAGAGAGCAGAATCGGTGCTGACACAGTGCACATGCACACTGTGAAGGAGCTGTCAAAACTAACACATCGTGTGCCTTGGTGTGGCAACGGATGCAATGGACATGTCACTGAACTGGTAACCCAGAGAATCTCAGCCAAAATAATATAATGAAAGAATTGCATGGTCTACAGTAAAAGCAGAGTTGTTGTAGCCTCACTCTCTCGCACAGGTAGTCATATTAACCAGATTGTTAGCATGCTTCAGACAAAGACCAAGGCTGAGAAGACAGGCCCCTACTGGTAATTGGATTGGAGTTGCACTTTTGGGCATCACTCTACATCACGAACCAGCCATCCAGTCAACTGAACTAACCAAAAGTCAGTAATCAAAATATTAACTCTGCTTTCTCTCCATAGATGCTGCCAGACTTGCTGAGCTTTTCCAGCAATTTCTGCTTTTGCCTCAGTAACTTGTCTGGTCTACATGTGACTCCATACCCCTCAGCAACACGGTCAGTGTCACCAATTCTTGGAACTCCCTCCCTACGGGCAATGTGGGCCAACCTACAGCCTGTGGACTGTGGCGGCTCAGTAAGGGAGCTCACTGCCACCTTCTCCAGAGTAGTAAATGTTGAACAACGCCTCATGAGCGAATGAAAAAAATGCTAGCCGCCCCCTGAAATGGCCTGAGAAGGTCACAAAGCACAAGGTAAATTAGGGATTATCCAGGGATAAATTTGAGGCAAACAATCAGATGCTGGTTTCCACAAGTTTAATTATTTTGCCTGAATGGCCGCCATGTTATGAACTGTTCCATTAACATCTCAAATTAAGAATATTGTGTTTCTAATTATGCTATTACCAAAGTTTATGAGGCAACACAGCTGCAAGGAGATAGTAGGGACTGCAGATGCTGGAGAATCTGAGATAACGTGGTGTAGAACTGGATGAACACAGCAGGCCAAGCAGCATCAGAGGTGCAGAAGGAGGGTCGAAGGCCCGAAACATCAGCTTTCCTGCTCCTCTGATGCTGCTTGGCCTGCTGTTTTCGTCCAGCTCTACACTGCGTTATCTCTTATAGCTGGAAGGAAGTACCTTTTACCTCATTACTGAAGGAGTTGAGTTTGCCACTCAACCTTGCATGCAAGTGGAAAGCTTCAGTCTGCTTTGTTCGCTACCCCTTTTAAGGGTCACTCACCAGGTATTGTCTTTTTATGACAAAGGTGGGCAATGGGTTTGATAAGTTGAATATATTGCTAAGCCATTTCAGAAAGCCAGGATCTAGCATTTGCCAACATTGGTGTGGGATTGAAGTCACATGACAGCCAATCAGCCAGCTTCAAGATAACTTATGCTGAAACACTCGACTGTATACTCCTGATTTGTAAAGCTGAATTCTGGTTCTGAGGTTAGGATTTGAACATCCCTACTAGTTTTTTTTTTAATCATTCTCAGGATGAGGGCATCATTGACCACTTATTGCCCATCCCTAATTGCCCAGAGGGCAGTTCAGAGTCAACCCACATAGCTGTGGGTCTGGAATCACATGTAAGCCAGACCAGGTAAGGATGGCAGTTTCCTTCCCTAAAGGTCATTAGTGAACCAGATGGGTTTTTCCAATGATCAACAATGGTCATCATTAGACTCTTAGTTCCAGATTCTTTGTTGAATTCAAATCCCACCATCTGCCATGGCAGGGATCGAACCAGCTTTGTTGTGTGGTGCATTTGGACAGTTTTCTTCTTCTTCCTGAGCTGTCCCTTGAGACTGAGGATGAATTTCTTGTGAGTTGCCTGGGTGACCAGACAATCCAATGCCATATCCCACACACCCCCGCTGTAGCTGGGGCTGGCAGGGTGGGAGAGATGGGATATGTTTCCATACATGCCTTCTCCTGCTTGCAGGTGGCCTCCCTCTGGGTCTACCCCAGAGAATTAAAACCATTGCCACGTTCACAATTGTTTCTTCTCAGATGTTTGGGGCAGTCTTCGGCAAGAGTCAATAGGAATGTTACATTTCTTCCAGAAAGGTTTCAAACACCAATACAACTTGCAAATGAGACACATCGTGGGCTGATTTTCTTGTATATTCCAGGACAGTGCTCCACTGCCTGCATTTCCCAAGTATTGCTCAGAGTATTTCCCAAGAATTACCGATGCTGCAGTCTGAGATAACAGTGTGGAGCTGGAAGAACACAACAGGCCAGGCAGCATCAGAGAAGCAGGAAAGCTCACATTTCGGGTCTGCACCCTTCTTCAGAAATGAGGGAGGGGAAGGGGGCTCTGAATTAAATAGAGAGAAGGGGGAGGGGACGGCGATAGCAGGTGGACAGTGGTGGGGGTTGTTCAGTGAGGTGGGAGGAGCGGATATGTGGGAGAGAAGATGGTCTGGTCAAGGAGTGGGGGGATGTGAGGTAGAGACTGTTCTTGGGATGAGGTCGAGGCTACTGTTTTTTTCACCTCGTTTCCTTCTGGGATTGAGCATATCTTTGAAACACGGACTTAATTTTGAGTTCAACAATTATAGGGCTTGAAGCACCTTCTCCTATGTTGTTATCCCAACCCCAACTCACCATGCCTTGTTATCACATCGTTTGCTATTACAATCAACCCATCACTAGCCACCCATTGTCACTGATAGCTATTCATTCTCCCAGACTGATCACTATCCCCTCCTTTGTCTGTCTGACTGTTGTTCTCTCTGTTTGCACTTGATCTCCACCTATCATTTACACTTTATCCCCTCCCAACCCTATCTTCTGCATAAAAAGACAACATCTTCCTTGCTACTATCAGGTCTGAAGAAGGGTCACTGGACCCGAAACATTAACTCTGATTTCTCTCCACAGATGCTGCCAGACCTGTTGTGCCTTTTCAGCAATTTCTGTTTTTGAAGCATTTTCTCTGCCCACCTCGTAGCCGCTTCCCTGGATCAATTTCCAAGGAGGAAGACGACAGACATCTAATTGCCCCCATAAGAACAGGATACAATGCTTAACTCACAGATTGCCAGTTCTAATGTGTCACAGCGAAAAACTGCAATAGTGACGAAGGATGCTGTAGGTTGCAGAGAGACATAGATAAGCTGCAGAGCTGGGCTGAGAGGTGGCAAATGGAGTTTAATGCAGACAAGTGTGAGGTGATGCACTTTGGTAGGAGTAACCAGAAGGCAAAGTACAGGGCTAATGGTAAGATTCTTAGCAGTGTAGATGAGCAGAGAGATCTCGGTGTCCATGTACACAGATCCTTGAAAGTTGCCACCCAGGTTGACAGGGCTGTTAAGAAGGCATACAGTGCTTTAGCTTTTACTAATAGAGGGATCGAGTTGCGGAACCAAGAGGTTATGCTGTAGCAGTACAAAACTCTGGTGCGGCCACACTTGGAGTATTGTGTACAGTTCTGGTCACCGCATTATAAGAAGGATGTGGAAGCTTTGGAAAGGGTGCAGAGGAGATTTACTAGGATGTTGCCTGGTATGGAGGGAAGGTCTTACGAGGAAAGGCTGAGGGACTTGAGGCTGTTTTCACAAGAGAGAAGAAGGTTGAGAGGTGACTTAATTGAAACATATAGAATAATCAGAGGGTTAGATAGGGTGGATAGGGAGAGCCTTTTTCCTGGGATGGTGACGGCAAGCATGAGGGGGCATAGCTTTAAATTGAGGGGTGAAAGATATAGGACAGATGTCAGAGGTAGTTTCTTTACTCAGAGAGTAGTAAGGGAATGGAACACTTTGCCTGCAACGGTAGTAGATTCGACAACTTTAGATACATTTAAGTCGTCATTGGATAAGCATATGGACGTACATGGAATAGTGTAGGTTAGATGGGCTTGAGATCGGTATGACAGATCGGCACAACATCAAGGGCCAAAGGGCCTGTACTGTGCTGTAATGTTCTATGTTCTATGTTCTATAATGACACAGGTCATTAGGCGTAGATACAGGACAAGACTAACTGAGTATCCTTTGTTGTCCAGTACCCTGGGATGGGAGAAACTACGCCATGTTCTTCCCAGCCTTCAACACATTACCGATGACGATGAACACCTCACCAAGATCTTCCCCACGCCTCCACTTCTCATCTTCAAACAACCACCAAAACTTAAACAGACCATTGTTTGCAGCAAAGTGCCCAGCCTTCAGGACAACATCGACCACAACACCACACAACCCTGTCATGGTAACCTCTGCAAGACATATCAGATCATCGAGATGGACACTACCATCACATGTGGGAACACCACCCACCACATACACGGCAGATACTCATGTGACTCGGCCAACGTTGTCTACCTCATACGCTGCAGGCAAGGATGCCCCGGGGCATGGTATATCGGTGAGACCACGCAGACGCTTCGATAATGGATGAATGGACCCAGTGCAGCAATAGCCAGACAGGGGTATCCCCTCCCAGTCAGGGAACTTTGCAGCGGTCAAGGATCTTCAGGTAAACATTCTCCAAGGTGGCCTTTGAAATACACAACAATGCAGCGTCGCCGAGCAGAGGCTGAGAGCCAAGCTCCGTACCCATGAAGACAGCCTCAACCGGGATCTTGGGGTCATGCTACATATGACCCCACTGCACTGTTCTATATCTGTAAAACCTTCCTCACTGTCCTGTTTTGACACCATCACCTTGATAACTTGTTGTGGCCTCTCCACCTTAGTTAGTTTGTACAGTTTTGGATTCCTCGTTATTTTGCTTAGACTCTCAGCATGTGACTTTTATGCGTGTTATTATTCTAGCCATTTGGTTTGTCTGCAGCACCACCTTATTTTTAATATTTTGTAATTATCTCTCTGCTTCATTTAATCAGATTATGGCTCATCCCTTCACTTGTTATTCAGCTGTTGACACTTTACTCACACTATTTGTATGATCTTTTGATTTCTGCGCCCTGGATCTCTCAATGCCCATAACTTCCGTGCCTGTGCGATTCTCTCCATTTCAACTGATGAAGGAGCAGTGCTCCGAAAGCTTGTGATTTCAAACAAAGCTGTTGGATTACAACCTGGTGTTGCGTGATTTGTGACCAAGTTTGGAGTAGAAGAGATCGCTTGTATTGAATAGGGTGACTGGACCCAAAACATTCATGGTAACAAATGTTGCCAGACCTGCTGAGTTTCTTCAGCAGTTTCTGTGTTCTTTGCAAGTCTTTTGCCAGTCATGTGGACAATGTAGTCTGACCAATGCAGTTAATTGACGGTGAGCAGTGCCTCGATACTGACGGTGTTGCTCTGGTCAAGGGTGTGTTATTGGGGTGCCTATTGAAGCCGCAGTGTTTTGCAAAGATTCATCTGCTATATGTTATCAATATTTTCAGCTAATGATCAGATTTACAGCAAATTATTTATGACTCATTCATTTCAGTTCCTTCAGGCCTTTCAGTTTCAGGTGAGAGGGGCATGATTTAAATGGGACCTAAGACGCAACTTTTTCACGCAGAGGGTGGTGCATATATGGAATGAGCTGCCAGAGCAAGTGAAGAAGGCTGGTACATTTACAACATTTAAAAGACATCTGGATGGGTATATGTATAGGAAGGGTTTAGAGGGACATGGGTCAAATGCTGGAAAATGGGACTAGATTCATTCAAAATATCTGGTTGGCAGGGATGAGTTGGACTGAAGGGTCTAAAGGGTCCCATAATCTAATTAAATGAAGCAGAGAGATAATTATAAAATATTTAAAAGAAGGTGGCACTGGAGACAAACCAAATGACAGATTTTTCCATTTTTGAGTCATCATTTCAGTTCATGTGAAACTTAGTCCAAAGTAATCTTCCTGCTTCGTTAGCAGAAATGAACAATTAGTCAAAGGGCGTATCCAGTTACAAAGAGAAGCTATTTTAATCGAAATATCAGCACGCCCTAATGTTCAATAATTATCCCATGCATCAGATGCCACCAGAAAATTATTTTCCCACCTATACAATTGAAAAACAGCCATGATCTGAGGGTGTCAGGCTTCTTGAGTGTTGTTGGGGCTGCACCCATCCAGGCAAGTGGGGAATATTCCATCACACTCCTGACTTGTGCCTTGTAGATGGTGGGCAGGGCTTTGGGGAGTCAGGAAGTGACTGCAGGATTCCCAATCTCTGACCTGATCTTTTATCGGCTGCATTTATGTGGCTGGTTCAGTTGAGTTTCTGGCCAGTGGTAACTCCCAGGATGTTGAAAGTTAAAACATCAACCCACAGATCATTAGTGCATTGTTGTGTTGTGTTATTGATCCAATGAAATATCCTGAAGGAAAATTGCAAAGATGCGAACTATTACCTAGTATTTACAAAACAGAAACAGGCCATTCAGCCCAAAACGTTGGTGCTCACACTACACACAAAACTCCTCTCATTCTGCTTCATCTCCTCCATCAGCACAGCCTTCTCATAGACTCATGAATGATCACAGTACAGAAGGAGACCATTCTGCACCATTCAACAAAGTCTGATGACGCTAATCCCATTTTCCAGCTTCTAGCTTATAGCCCTGGAGGTGATGCTAATACAAATGAATATTCCCATCTCCCTTATATCGTTATCTAAATTCCCCTAAACACGTGTGTGATATTTATCTTAACCACTCCCATCAGAGAAATAGAGAAGCATGGAAAATAGGAACAGGAGTAGGCCCTTTTGATCCTGTTCCCTATTCAATATGATCCTGGCTGATCATCCAACTTATCCCTTGCTCCCACTTTCTCCCTGTACCCTTTAATCACTTTAGCCCCAAGAACCATATCAAACTCCTTTTTGAAATCATTCAATGCTTTTAGCCTCAACCACTTTCTGTGGCAGAGAATTCCACCGGCTCACCTCGCTCCGGGTCAAGGCGTTTCTCTTCATCTCCATCCTAAATGGCCCACCCTGTATCCTTAGACTGTGATCCCCGGTTCTGGATTCTCCGGTAATCGGGAACATCCTTTCCGAGTTTACCCCTGTCCTGTCCTGTTATCCTCATTCACATCAGTCTCCAGAGGAAGAGGCTTCTCCTAAATTTCCTGCTGAATTTATGTGCTACTATCTTATACATACAGGCTGAGTTTGATATTTCCCTTACCAAGCACTCCTGTCATCTGATCCCTCAGTCCTTGTCACTTCCAGAGAAAGGAGCGCCCACTTTCCTGTAAACCCACCACCTGAGACAGTGACCCCGAATGCAAGTTGAATCTGGGGATCTATGCAAGAGATCGACCAGCAGAAACCTGAAAGTTATAATCCCAGGATTACTCCCAGTACCGCATTCGAGTGAACATAGAAACAGGAAGAACGAGTGAACAAACACACATCTGGAGAAATGATCAATGAGAGAGAGTCTCGGATTTCTGAGGCATTTGGACCAGTTCTGGGGCAGGTGGGACATGAACAATGAGAACAGTTTACACCTTAGAGTCACTGGAACTGACAGTGAGATTTACTCGTGTTAATGGGGAGAGTTTTAAATACAATGTAGGTGGGGTAGGGTGGGAATTTAAGGGGGAATTCTGATGGATTGAAAACAATAGCGGCAAATACTTCTGCCTGTGATGGCAGGGAAAATAGATAGCATGAGCCGTAGGCCATAGCTCATTGCTAATGGGGCAGGTTGCAAAGAATGATGTGAGATATATCACTAGGGCTCCCATGAGAGAAACCCTCCATGCAACTTGGCAGAATTGACACCTACGAATTTGGGGTAAAATTCACGCAAAAGTTCAGCTATGTGAATGGGCAAAAACCTGTCAAATGGAGTATAATGTGGAATCATTTCAAATTGTCCGTTTTTGAGTCAGGATGGTCTCAGGGCTCTCTGCTTCATCCTGGGAAGAAAGGCCTGAACTGTCCCCACCCACCATCACCTTCCTCTGCCTGGCCAAGCTCATCCTCACCCCCAACAATCTCTCTTTTAACTCCTCTCGCTTTCTTCAAGTGAGATGTGTGGCCATGGGTACGCGCAAGATCTCTGGTTATGTCTGTCTGTTCATGAGGTATATGGAACATTCCTGTTCCAGTCCTATTTTGAGACCCCACCCGCAACACTTTCTCCAGTATTTCATAGAAAATAGAACAGTACAGCACAGTACAGGCCCTTCACTCCACGATGTTGTGCCAACCTATTATCCTACTCTAAGATCAAACCACCCTGCATACCCTACATTTTACTATCCTCCATCTGCCTATCCAAGAGCCACTTCAATGCCTCTAATATATGTATGTTTCAATGACATCATCAGTGCTGCTTCCCTCTCTAATCTGGAATTGGAATTTTTTTTATTAATTTTGTTTCCAATTTCCACCCCAACCCCACTTTTACCTGGCCTATCTCTGACTCCGCCCTTCCCTACCTCAACATCTCTGTTTTCATTTCTGAGGGTAGGCTGACTACCGGTATCAATTGTAAGCCCACCAACTCCCACAGTCACTTTGCCTGCACACTCTCACACCTTGCTTTCTGTAAAGACTCTATTCCATTCTCTCAGTTATAGACAATAGACAATAGGTGCTGGAGTAGGCCATTCGGCCCTTCGAGTCAGCACCACCATTCATAATGATCATGGCTGATTATCCACTTTCAGTCTCTGTTACATCTGTTCTGATGATGCCATCTTCGGCAAGGAGACATCCAAAATGTTCATAGAAAACAGGACATAACACCAGCGCTTCATCGGAGGCTCACTGATGATGCTACCTAGAATGGTGATGAAACGTCTGAAAACTAACCTTCCAGCTCTGCGAGCAAACTCACATCCAAAATGTTCACCTTCTTCCTCGGCTGAAGATTCCCCAGCATCGAGATTGATAGGGCCCTCAGCCATGTCCATTCTAACTCCAGCACTGGCCCTCACCCCTTCTCTTCCCTCCCACAGCAGTGACAGGGACCCTCTGATCATTGCTTACCATCCCACCAGCCTCCAAGTCCAAAGGATCATTAGCCGCCATTTCTGCCACCTCCAGCTAGAGGCCACCACCAGACATATATTACCCTCCCCTCCCTTGTCTGCCTTTCACAGGGACCGTTCCCTCTGGGACACACTAGTCCATTCCTCCTTCAACACAACACCCTCCCACTACACGTCCCTCCCCCGCCAACAGCACAGACTCATGGCACCTTCCCCTGTACCATCAGAAAATTTAACACCTGCCTGTTTGCTTCCTCCCTCCTCAGTATAAGTATTCACCTTCCAGATGAAACAGCACTTCACCCACACTTCATTCAATCTAGACGACTGTATTCACTGCTCACAATGTGGTCTACTCTACATCTGGGAGATGAAATGCAGATTTTGCGACCACCTCTCAGAACACCTACGTTTTGCCCGCAAAATTAATCCTGAGCTTCCTGTTACCTGAACGCCATGTTCCCTGGCCAACATCTCTGTCTCAGGCTTGCTGCAGTCGTTCAACAAGGCTCAGTGCAAGCTGGAAGAACACCACCTCATTTTCTGCATGGGCAGAAGGCATGCAGCCTTCTGGACTCCATATCGAGTTCAATAATTTTAGGCCCTAAGCACTTCTAAGTCCTTACCCCAACTTCCACACACCAGACCTAGTCATCACATTAACTGCTACCATTGTCAGCCATTAATGGTCCACACTAGCAGCTACTGATTCTCCCAGGCTGACGTCTATCCATTCCTTTGCCTGCCCAGCTCTGTTTCTCTTTCTTTGGGTTCCATCTACACCTATTGTTTACTCTTTGGCATATACACCACTCATTTCCTGGCTTGCTCTTATTGGTCGGGGAATGAGGACAAGAGTCAGGATGTCATGTTCCAGCTTTATATGACTTTGTTTAGGCCACACTTACAGTATCGTGTTCAGTTCTGGTCACCACATTACAGGAAAGATGTGGAGGCTTTGATGAGAGTGCAGCAGATATTAACCAGGATGCTGCCTGGATTAGAGGGCATGAACTATAATGAGGAGCTAGAAAAACTCGGGTTGTTTTCTCTGGAGCAGTGGATGCAAATGGGAGGCTTGATAGAAGTCTATAAAATTATATGGGGTTGATGGTCAGAATCTTTTCCCCAAAGTTGAAATGTCTAATTGTAAGGGTATGCATTTAAGGTTAGAGGGGGAAAGTTCAAAGGAGATGTGAGGGGTAGGTTTTTTACACTAAAAGTGGTAGGAAGGTGGAACACACTGTCTGGGGTGATTGTGAAGGCAGGTAGGATAGGGACATTTAAAGGGCTTTTAGACAAGCACATGAAAATGCAAAGTATAGAGGGATATGGACCAAGGGCAGGCAGAAGGGGTTAGTTTAATTTGGCATCATGTTCAGCACAACATCATGGGCCGAAGGGCCTGTTCCTGTTCTATGTACAATCAATTCTAAGGAAGGGTCACTGGACCTGAAATGTTAACTCTGCTTTCTCTACACAGTTGCTGCCAGACCAGCTGAGTTTTTCCCCGCAGTTTCTATTTTTGCTTTTGATTCCCAGCATCCACAGTTTAGTTTTTTTCCTATGCTTTCCTGAACTTGCATGCTAGCTGTTTATATGACAACTCCCAAATCCCTCAGTTCCATAGATTGTCTGTCCTCATTTAAATAATATTCAACTCCTCTATCTTTCCTGGCAAAATACATAACCTCACATTTCTCCACATTAATTTCAACTGCCAAGTTCCTGTCCACTCGCTTAACCTGTCAACGCCCCCTTAACCTGTTTACAATCTTCGTGTCATTCTCTCATTTGCCTTCCCACTTATTTGTGTGTCATCTCCAAAGTTTGCAAAAGTATTTTAAATTTCTTCATCGAAGTCACTTAATTATGTGCCCAGCACTGATCCCTGTGGCATTCCATAGTCACAGGCTACCATCCTGAACATTGCCTCCGTTATCCCAGCTCTCCGTTTTCAATTGGTTAGCCAATCCTCTGTCTATGCTGTCTACACCACCTAGAACAATATGGGCCCTCATTTTGTTAAGTATTTTACCAGGGTCAGAGAGTCCAAAACTAGAGGGGCATACGTTTAAAGTGAGAGGGAAAAGATTTAAAAAGGACCGAAGGGGCAACTTTTACACACAAAGGGTGGTGCGTGTATGGAATGAGCTGCCAGAGGAAGTGGTGGAGCCTGGTACAATTACAACATTTAAAAGATGTCTAGATGGGTACAGAGTAGGAAGGGCTTGGGGGAATAAGACCAGATACTGGCAAATGGGATCAGATTAATTTAGAATATCTGGTTGGCAAGGATGTGTTGGGCTGAAATGTTAGTTATCATGCTGTACAGCTCTATGATTCTATGATACTATTCTAACATATGACATTACATCTACATCTTCTGATTGAAAGATCTGTACTTGTTATTGTACTTATTCCACCCTACATCAACAATGCTATCCTACTTCTCTTTCCTTTTTCCCTATCCTTTCAAAAGATTGTCGTACACTCCTGAACACTTAGTTCCTAGTTTTGACCTCCTGGTAAACAGGTCTGACAATGGCTACAAGATCATACCTGTTAATTTGTATTTGTGTTGTTAGTTCATTTATTGTTTTGAATACTATATGTGTTCAAAATGAAGAATCATTAATAAGGCCTTTTTAACCATCCTCTCTGCTTTGACCCTATTTACTGCTGTTTTTCTATTTTTGTCCACTTTGGCCCTGTCCCACTCAGGGTATTTTTGTCCAAATAATCTCCCTGTAATACAGCTATATCCTTTTTCTTTGTAGCCTGTATTTCCCTTCCCTCAAATCCTTCCTCTCTCTGATTAGTTTAAAGCCCTCTTCTCTGTTGTTCATCCCTCTCTGATTATGTTCCCCTGTAGGCTGCGGACTGTTAAATGCACATTCCACTCTTTGTGCTTGCTTTTCTCGATATGAAGTGACTGTGCTTCTCCTCACTTAGTAACGGCATTTCAAGCTGCAGTTCAGCTTCTCTAAGCCAAATGACTCGGAGCAACTTGATTTAAACAGATTATGCCAATGCAGTTGATCCATGTCTGTGTTTACAATCTATACAAACCTTCTCCTACATCAGGTAAACCCATTAACATAGCTCCTTTTCTTCTTCTTGTGTTTGTTTACTTTTCACATAATTTGCAGTGCCTTCCTCAATTATTTCTCGTGAGAATGAACTGTGCATTCTAATACCCTGCTCTCTTTTTCTCTGTATTTTCTTCTGAAATCCCGATTGGAGAAGTTATCTAACACTAGTAACCCCTGATTTCTGATTTCCCCTCATCTCCTCCCCCAGTGGAAATATCATTTTGATGCTTATCCTTCATCTACCCTGAAGGCAAAAACTTGTCCCTGAGTGTGGTTACACAGGACTGGCTCGATTTCAGCTGCTTTCTGCACTAATATCTATTTGCATCCTTATGTATTTAAATGTTTTTAAGTCACCTATTTCATTTACTTATATGCTGTAAATAAACATATTTACCCATCCTTTCTGAGTGCCAACTGATTCACTATCATTTCCCTGGACTGTCAGAGGCTGAGGGCTGACCTTATACAGGTTTATAAAATCATGAAGGAGATGGACAGGGTAAATAGGTAAGGTTGCCCTGGAGACCAGTTACTAGTGGTGTATCACAAGGGTCGGTGTTGGGTCCACTGCTGTTTGTCATTTTTATAAATGACCTGGATGAGGGCATAGAAGGATGGGTTAGTAAATTTGCAGACGACACTAAGGTCGGTGGAGTTGTGGATAGTGACGAAGGATGCTGTAGGTTGCAGAGAGACATAGATAAGCTGCAGAGCTGGGCTGAGAGGTGACAAATGGAGTTTAATGCAGACAAGTGTGAGGTGATGCACTTTGGTAGGAGTAACCAGAAGGCAAAGTACTGGGCTAATGGTAAGATTCTTAGCAGTGTAGATGAGCAGAGAGATCTCGGTGTCCATGTACACAGATCACTGAAAGTTGCCACCCAGGTTGACAGGGCTGTTAAGAAGGCATACAGTGTTTTAGCTTTTATTAATAGAGGGATCGAGTTCCGGAACCAAGAGGTTATGCTGCAGCTGTACAAAACTCGGGTGCGGCCGCACTTGGAGTATTGTGTACAGTTCTGGTCACCGCATTATAAGAAGGATGTGGAGGCTTTGGAAAGGGTGCAGAGGAGATTTACTAGGATGTTGCCCGGTATGGAGGGAAGGTCTTACGAGGAAAGGCTGAGGGAATTGAGGCTGTTTTCATTAGAGAGAAGAAGGTTGAGAGGTGACTTAATTGAAACATATAAAATAATCAGAGGGTTAGATAGGGTGGATAGGGAGATCCTTTTTCCTGGGATGGTGACGGCGAGCACGAGGGGGCATAGCTTTAAGTTGAGAGGTGAAAGATATAGGACAGATGTCAGAGGTAGTTTCTTTACTCAGAGAGTAGTGAGGGAATGGAACACTTTGCCTGCAACGGTAGTAGATTCGCCAACCTTAGGTACATTTAAGTCGTCATTGGACAAGCATATGGGCGTACATGGAATAGTATAGGTTAGATGGGCTTGAGATCGGTATGACAGATCGGCACAACATCGAGGGCCGAAGGGCCTGTACTGTGCTGTAATGTTCTATGTTCTATGTTCTATGTTTATTCCCTGGGGTGGGGGAGTCTAAATCTAGAGGTCATAGGTTTAAGGTGAGGTGGAAAGATTTAAAAGGGTGACTTTTTCACACAGAGGGTGATGCGTGTATGGCGTGAGCTGTCAGATGAAATAATGTTTAATTGGGTTTGATTTTTGATATAATGGCTAGTTTATTTTGTTTACCATCTCATGGTTTATTGCACAATTCACTTATTTAAAGCTGATTATTTTTCAGAGCTGAGGCTGGAAGATGCTGTAAATCAGGAACAAAAACAAAA
Source organism: Stegostoma tigrinum (assembly GCF_030684315.1). Classification (NCBI taxonomy): domain Eukaryota; kingdom Metazoa; phylum Chordata; class Chondrichthyes; order Orectolobiformes; family Stegostomatidae; genus Stegostoma; species Stegostoma tigrinum. Next base: position 123,436,014 of record NC_081358.1, on the reverse strand, counting down.
GTTGGTCGAAAAGCTCAGCAGGTCTGGCAGCATCTGTGAAGAAAAAAAATCAAAGTTAACGCTTCAGGTCCGTTGAAGTTATGAGGGAGGGTCCCTGGACCCAAACAGTTAGGTCTGAGCTTTTCCGGCAACTTCTGTTTCTGTTCCTGAAGGAGAGAATTGTCTGCTGTTGAGATGAGGTCAATGTGTGGTGTTTAGGAGTCTTGATAGAAGGAGGAAGAAGGCATCAGAGATAATTCAGCTCAAGTGTGTGTACTTAATACAGTGGAAACAGAGAATCACTTAGACTCATGGAGTCATGGAGATGCACAGCCTGGAAACAGACCCTTTGGTCTGCTCCTCTATGTCAACCGGTTATCCTGTATATATCTAGTGCCATTTGCCAGGATTTGGCCCATATCCCTCCAAACGCTTCTTATTCATGTACCCATTGAGCGATCACCACTTCCTCTGACAGCTCACGCCATACATGCACCACCCTCTGTGTGCAAAGGTCACCCTTTTAAATCTTTCCCCTCTCACTTTAAACCTATGACCTCTAGTTGCTGGAAAAGTTCAGCAGGTCTGGCAGCATCTGTGAAGACAAAAATCAGAGTTAATGTTTCGGGTCTGGTGACCCTTCCTCAGAACTCAACAAGTTATCCTGTATAAATCCAGTTCTGAGGACGGGCCACCAGACCTGAAACCTTTTTGCCTTCGCAGATGCTGCCAGACCTGCTGAGCTGGTGCAGAAACTTCTGTTTTTGTTCCTACAAAGCAAGATTGTCCGAGTCCTACAGAACCATAGAGCTAGCTTTCTCATCAAAGGGAGAGGACTGTCAGTGGTTTAACCTGAGAGTCACCATGCCTCAGGTGAGGAGAGAGGTAGAGAAGTGGAGACCTTCATGGTAACATCAACCAATGAACCCACGCTATTAGCACCAGCTTACATTGCATACCAGCCATCCAGCCAACTGAACTAAAGGTATCCTCACAATGCTATTAGGGATGGGGTTCCAGGATTTTCACCCTGTGACACTGAAGGAGTTATAGCTCAAACCCTCCAACCTTGGCAACATCCCGGTAAATCTTTTCTGAACCCTTTCTCGCCAATGGATAATCTGTGGTTACCATGGTGGACTCTCCAATATATTTACAATTCTGCTCACATTTATTATGTGCTTAAGCTCTTAACTGGCAATATCTTAGGCTTAGAAAGTATTTAATTGTATTTACACAGCTTAGATAGGCCATTCAGCCCACTGGTCTATGCTAGTGTTTATGATCCACAAGAACTTCCTCCAAGCTACTATGTATCTCAGTCTAACCACATATCCTTCTATTCCTTTTTCCATCAAAGTTTATCCAGTTTCTCTCTGATGTGAAATTAAGTTGATCACAACGTGAACTATGAGAGGAATGATCAAAGGACACGTCTAACAAAACTCCAATGGATTTTGAAGCTGTAGACCTCGAAGTTAGTCTACGCTGGACATAGCTAGGGAACAATACAATCTTCATTTGAGGTGTGGCTTTCTCAGTTTCAGCTTGCTTATCCAGCCAGGTGCCACTCTTGCGTGAGAACTCTCATTCAAGACTAATTCAGAGAATGTTTGCTGTCGGAAAACTGCCCAGTTAAGTTTCCCTGAGTCACTTCAGTCTTCAAAGAGAGAAACAATAATGGGAGTCTCGAGGAAACTGGGAGAAAGGCCAGATGAGTTTGAGTGGATTGGGCCAGTATTAACTAGAATATAGAAGAATGAGAGGGGACCTCATTGAAACATGAAATTCTCAAGGGACTTGACAGGGTAGATGAGAAAAGGTTCTTTCCCCTTGGGGGACAGTCTAGGCCCAGAGGGAATAATTTCAAACAAGGGGTCACACATTTAAGACACATTTGCGGAGTCCAAACTTGAACAGCACAGAAACAGCCCCTTCAGTCCAACTCGTCCATGCTAACCAGATATCCTAATTGAATCTAGTCCCATTTGCCAGCATTCAGCCCGTATCCCTCTAAACCCCTCCTATCCATGTGCCCATCCAGATGCCTTTTAAAGAGACCACACTTGGAATATTGTGTCCAGTTCTGGTTGCCCTATTATAGAAAAGATGTGGAGGCTTTGGAGAGGGTGCAAAGGAGGTTCATTTAATGCCCCTCATTCGCATTGTGTTTCTGTCGTGTACACGTTGTGTCTTTCAGCTTTGAGCAGGAAATGTTGCTGTAGTTTCAATGGTGAGCTCTGTTTACTACAATGAGAGGGAAGTTTTCAAAGAGTCTCTGCAGACTGCTATCATTTGCATTTTAAGCCAACTCTATTTACTAAGTCCCACGCCAATTTTATTTATCTATTTGGCTAGAAATGGCATGTAGTGATAATGGGAAAAGGCAGGAGATCAGCACTAGATACTAGAATCTGTGCGGACACAATGGGCCGAATGACTTCCTCCTAACAATTCTGTGATGCTGGCCGAGAAATATCTAGTAGCTGTGTTTTCTGCTTCCATTCGCCCCAGTCTGGGTTTAATCCTTAACAAAAATAAAACACCAAAGAACTGCAGATGTTGGAAATCAGAAACAAAAACAGAAATTGCTGGAGAAACTCAGCAGGTCTGGCAGCATCTGTGGAGAGAAAGCCGACTTAATGTTTCAGTGATAACGAGGTGTAGAGCTGGATGAACATAGCAGGCCAAGCAGCGTCAGAGGAGCAGGAAAGCTGACGTTTCGGGTCTGGACCCTTCAGAAATGGGGGAGGGGAAGGGCGTTCTGTAATAAATAGGAGAGAGGGGGAGGTGGATGGAAGATGGATAAAGGAGCAGATAGATGGAGAGGAGACGGACAGGTCAAGAAGGCAGGGCTGGAGCCATTAAAGGTGACTGTAGGTGGGGAGTTAGGATGGGGGTTCGTCATGCAAGGGAAGACGGACAGGTCAATGAGGCAGGGATGAGGCTGGTAGGTAGGGGGTGGGGCTGGGGTTGGGGGTTGAGTGTTTCGATGACTGTTCTTATGAATTGATAGTAGCTACGAGAAAATGGTAAGTGTACTGAAGATGAGGTGGGGATAGAGGGAGGAGTAAACAAGATAGAACCCAGCGAGAGAGAGAGAGAGACAGACAGAACAGTGGATGGACCGACAAAGGAATGAGAAACGTTCAGCCTAGCAGAATCAATAGCTGCTAATGAGGGCTGCAAACCTCAGAACTTGATTTCAGCTCAATAATTTTAGGGTCTGAGCATTTTCTCCCTTATCCTTACACCAATCCGGTGAGGATCACCCAAGGAGTTAACAGAGGGACACAGACAGGTTAAGGGCGACACGGTGGCTCAGTGGTTAGCACTGCAGCCTCACAGCGCCAGGGACCCGGGTTCAATTCCAGCCTCGGGCAACTGTCTGTGCGGAGTTTGCACGTTCTCCCCGTGTCTGCGTGGGTTTCCTCTCACAGTCCAATGATGTGCAGGCTGGGTGGATTGGCCATGCTAAATTGCCCGTAGTGTTCAGGGGTGTGTGGGTTATAGGGGGATGCTCCAAGAGGCGGCGTGGACTTGTTGGGCCGAAGGGCCTGTTTCCACACTGTAGGGAATCTAATCTAAAGTGAAACTAATCAATCCCAACACACCAGGCCCTGCTGTCACATGAGCTGTGACCACAACTAATAATTTTCAGTCATGAGTGGCCTTGCTGTATTTGTTACCTCCACCCAGTGTGTGTCAGAGTGATGAGGATCACCCAAGGAGTTAATAGAGGGACATAGACAGGTTAAATAAGTTGATGGATAGAATACAAAGTGGAAAAAGAGGAGGTTATGTACTTTGGCTGGAAGAATAGAGGAGCTGAATATTATTTATCCGGGGAAAGAATGCAAGAGATTTTGGGACGTAGGGGTTTGGGGGGGGAGGGGGTTCTCAGAATGAAAAGCTAGCATCCAGGAAGAGAGTTCCACAAACTCAATGATTCCTAATTGAAAACAGTTTGCCTCATCACCGCTTTAAATGGGGGACTCACTACTGTTAAACTGTGTGTTTGAAGGTTGTACATTTTCCTGATATGCAGGAAGAGAAACAAGAATGCTGTATTATTAAAGTGCATGCTCTTATAAAAGCAACAAACTTAATGCTGCAAAATAATAAAATGTGAGGCTGGATGAACACAGCAGGCCAAGCAGCATCTCAGGAGCACAAAAGCTGACGTTTCGGGCCTAGACCCTTCATCAGAGAGGGGGATGGGGTGAGGGTTCTGGAATAAATAGCGAGAGAGGGGGAGGCGGACCGAAGATGGAGAGAAAAGAAGATAGGTGGAGAGGAGAGTATAGGTGGGGAGGTAGGGAGGGGATAGGTCAGTCCAGGGAAGACGGACAGGTCAAGGAGGTGGGATGAGGTTAGTAGGTAGGAGATGGAGGTGCGGCTTGGGGTGGGAGGAAGAGATGGTGAGAGGAAGAACAGGTTTGGGAGGCAGAGACAGGTTGGACTGGTTTTGAGATGCAGTGGGTGGAGGGGAAGAGCTGGGCTGGTTGTGTGGTGCAGTGGGGGGAGGGGATGAACTGGGCTAGTTTTGGGATGCGGTGGGGGAAGGGGAGTGTTCATCCAGCCTCACATTTTATTAACATGAGTAGAAGCTGCTGGATGGGCCTTTGCGAGCCAGAGATATAATTTAAACTGGCTTCTTATTATTGCACTGTACTTTTGATATTAATGGGACATTAATCAAGATGAAGGCAGTGTTTTGCTAATTACATAAAAATAAAACAAAGAACTGCGGATGCTGGAGATCTGAAAGAAAAACGGAAATTGCTGGAGAAACTCAGCCAGTCTGTGGAGAGAGAAAGCAGTTTACGTTTCTGGTCCATTACACTTTCTTCAGAACTCAGTCCTCGAAATGTTAACTCTACTTTCTTCCCACAAATGTTGCCAGCTTCAGCAGCAACGTCTGTTTTTCATTTGGCTCATTACTTCTTGAAATAGCCCGTTGGGTGAACTGGTTCAGTTGTATTTAATGTCGCAGTATTACTGAGGAATGCTGTTTAATACCCCAGCCACAGGCATAAACAGAGCTTGAGGCATTTTTTTTTAAATTCAAACATGGGATGTGGGTGATGCTGGCTGGGCCAGGATTTACTGCCCATCTCTTGCGAAGGTGATGGTTAGCTGCCTTAGAACCATGGAATTCTTACACTGTGAAAGCAGGCCACTTGGCCCATCGAGTCCACACCCAATCCTCTGAAGAGCATCCCACCTAGACCCAAGCCCCTACCCTGTCCCTGTGTTTCCCTCAGTTAACCTACACATCCCTGGGCACTCTGGGCAGTTTAGCATGGCCATCCACCTGCCCGAAACACCCTTGGACTGTTGGACGAAACCCATGCAGACAGAAGGAGAACATGCAAACTCCACACGGATAGTCTCTTGAGGGTGGAATCGAACCTGGGTCCCCGGTGCTGCAAGGCTAACCACTGAGGCACCGTCTTCTAGAACTGCTGCAGTCCATGTGCTGTACGTAGACCCACATATGCCCTGAGGGACGGAATTCCAGGATTTTGACACTGAAAGAACAGCGATATATTTCCAAATCAGGACGGGGTCTTGCAGCGTGTGGTGTTCCCATGTATCTGCTGCCCTTGTCCTTCCAGATGGAAGTGGTCGTGGGTTTGGAAGGTGCTGTCTGAGGACCTTTGATGAATATCTGCAGAGCATCTTGTCGATGGTACACATTGTTAGGGTTGAAACTATCATTCTGAATGAACTTTACCCTACTCTCCTAACCATTCTTGAGAAAGAGGGTGTTACTGATAAGAGAGGCATTATTGTTCATCCCTAATTGCCCTGGACTTGGTGGCAGAGGAATCTCTGGATAGACCTACCTCAAAGAGCAAACTTTGTATTGGTAATAGACTCACAAACAGGCATCAGAGATGCAAATTGGTTGATTTTAAGATAAATCCTAACTTCTTGACTTTACTGAGATAATACAGTGTGAAGCTGGATGAACACAGCACATTTCGGGTCGAAACCCTTCTTCAGACCCTTTTCTGAAGAAGCTTCCAGGCCTGAAATGTCAGCTTTCCTGCTCCGCTGATGCTGCTTGGCCTGCTGTGTTCATCCAGCTTCACACCACGTTATCTCAGATTTTCCAACATCGGCAGTTCCTACTGTCTTTGCTTGATTTTACTCATATTTTCAGCTGACTTTTCAGTCTTAGATCCTTCCTTTTACCATTGGGTTCTCAACACCAGCCTCCCAGTAGAAGAATGGTCTAGTGGTAATATCACTAGAGTTTTAATGCAGAAACTTAGCAACTGGCCTGGAACACGGCTGATGGTGAAATTTGAATTCATTAAGAAATCTGGAATTAAGAATCCAATGACAATCATGAATCCATTGTCGATTTTTGGAAAAACCCATCTAATTCACTAATGTCCTTTAGAGAAGGAAACTGCCTTACCTGGTCTGGCCTACGTGTGACTCCAGACCCACAGCAATGCAGTTGGCTCTTAACTACCCTCTGGGCAATTAGGGATGGGCAATAAATGCTAGCTTCGCCTACATCCTGTGAATTAATTTTTTTTTAAATTCCTGTCCAAAGTCCTTGAAAGTGGCGAAGCCTCTCAAATCCATTCCTGTCTTTTCAGAACATCACAGTTGAATCCCCCAAATCATGGTCCCACAGCAACAGGAACAGGAAATGGCCATTCAGCCCCTCCTGAATGATCTACTGCCTAACCTCAAATACTTATCTCTAGCCCATATCCCCTAATACTCCTGTTTAACAAAATTTTATCAATCTCAGATTGAAAATGAACAACTGATCCAGCATCCACTGCCATGTGTGAAAGACATTTCTGAACCTGTCCCAATCTTTACATGTGTAAGTGTTTCCTAACTTCTCTCCTGACTAGCCTGGCCCTAATTCTCAGACTATGCCCATAGTTCTAGAATCCCAAAACAGTGAAACCAGTTTCTCCTTATCTACCTCGTTTTTCCTGTTAGTATATCGAAGACAGTACCGACCTGCCCTTTATCAAAGATGTGGGACTAGCTGTTGTGTGACTGTAACAGAGATAGAAGCAAGGGCTAGAATCTGTCATGAAACCAAAAATTGCCGGAAATCGCAGCAGAGTCCATGGAGAGAGAACATGGAGTTTAGATGACTCGTCATCAGAGTTGACGTGGTGTGGTGAGGGCAGGATTTATGCAGTAGTAGGAGGCAAACCTTCCTTCCGCCCATTGCTTTTGACACGGTTATCACTCAGTCATTCTTCAACACCATTTTTATGTTGTGGGTGGGTGGGACTGTACTCACCTGACTCCAATATTATCCATCTCATCATAACCAAAAAAACTCACAAAGGGACCTCTTCCTCCTTCTCCTCCTGCATCAGTACCTTCGATGTCCTCAAAGATCAATCCTCAATCCCCTCATCTAAATACTGCCCTTCAATGTTGTCATCTGAAAGCACAACATTAGTTTTCACCCTGACGATGTTCAGTTCAACTTCATGCCTATATCTCTCTCTCTCTCTCCCTCTCCCCTTCTCTCAACTCCTCGGTCTGACTTTAAATTATCAGACCTCTTGGCAATGTGCAGACCTGGATGAGCCGAGATTCCCCGAGCGGTTTTCCAATTTGCAAGCGCCTGACTTACAAACACATATATCCAAATGTGATCCCATACAGGGTGTCATTTTACAGATCCAACATGTGAACATTTCCTGTATTTCAAGCAGCTCGTTAGTAGTGCCCTACATTGTGTTCTGTGTACAGGTTGGAACGTATTCGCGACCCAGCAACTTTCAATATTGGGTTGATTGAAACCATTGTTTTCGGAACCTACTTCCAAACTCCATTCCCAAACAGCCAACTGTATCCTGCTTCTTGGCAACAATTTGGAATTAAGCCAGTGTATTTATCACATAAGGGGAGGTGATGATCCAGTGGTATTATCGCTGGACTGTTATCCCTGAGATTCCTTATGATCTTAAATGCTTCAAGCAAGTGACCTTCTAAATGACGGGACCTGGAAATATTCCGCCATTCCTTCACTGTCACCGGGTCAAAATCCTGGAATTCCCTCCCTAAGGGCATTGTGGGTCTATCTACAGCACATGGACTGCAGCGGTTCAAAAGGCAGCTCAGTCCCACCTTCTCAAGGGGCAACTAGGGACGGGCAATAAATCCCAGCCAGCAGCTTTGGGGAGCATTTACTTGGTAAAGTTGAATGCAAAATATTCATTTAATACTTAAGCTATGCTGTCTGCCTCCGTGCATAAATCACTTTTTTTGCCTCCTAAATGTCTCCATTTCTCCTCTTCCCACCCTTTTACTATTTATCTGCCCATATAGATGTTTTGATTCTCTGTTAGCTGCCAGTTTCTTCTGTGCTTCACTCTTTGCTTCTCTGATTTGCTTTCTCAATTCCACTCTGGATCCTACATTACAACAGTGGCATGTCCCTCAGGATACCTCAGCATCACATAAGGTGCCATACAAATGCAAAAATGTTGTAGGAATCAGCAGAACAAATAGTAGAGACATTGCAATGAATGCTCTTGTTTTAATATGCCTTCAATAAATTTCCAAGCCACCACTCCACAAGATCCAAAAAACAACTCTTAAAATGAATCTGCTCTTCATTTATACTGTAGCCTCGTAACAGCTTTAAGTAGCCACTGTCTAAATCATATTTAGAAAAGTGGAAGGACTAGCATCTGATGTTTTTATGATCAGTGTATTCTCATCATTTAGCCCTATTATTCTGACTAATTTGACTTCCATCACCATCTCTGTGAAGATTACTTGAATTCAGGCTTAAAGCCAATTGATCATTTCTTCCAGAAGACTTTTTTGAACATCAACCTCAGTAATTGTTTATGATATATGAAAGAAAAGCATTATCTCAGAGATACGGGTACTTTTCTCTATGACTTCATGAGATATGTGCATGGATGGCAATTTTGTTGTCCATTTCTTAATTGCCCCTGAGATAGGCATCTCTCTTGGCCATTTCGGAGGTAAACCCCATCACTGTGGGTCTGGCATCACATGTAGGCCAGACCAGGTAAAGAATTCAGAATTATTTCTTTAAAAGTGACCCACAGACAGCATCAGAGGAACAGGAAAGTTGATGTTTCTTTTATGTGTAATCCTGAAAGTGTGGAAACAGACCCTTGATCCAACAAATCCACACTGAGCCTCAGAGCATCCCACCTAGACCCATCCAATCTACACATCCCTCAATGCTGCAGGCAATTTAGCATGGCCAATCCACCTTACCCTGCACATCTTTGGACTGTGGGAGGAAACCCACGCAGACATGGGGACAATGTGCTAACTCTACACAGACAGCCACCCAAAGTTGGAATCGAACCCAGGTCCCTAGCACTGTGAGGCAGCAGTGCTAACCACTGAGCCACCGTGCCACCCTATCTTGGGTTGGGACCTTTCTATTCTTTTTCTTGAAAAAGACGCCCAACTCAAATCATCAGCTTTCCTGCTCCTCTGATGCTGCCTGGCCTGTTGTGTTCCTCCAGCTCCAAACTGTGTTATCTTTGACTCCAGCATCAGCAGTTCTTGCTATCACATTAGTGTTTCAGATGGGTTTTTACAATATTCAATGATAGCTTTGAGGGTCACCATCATTGAAATGAACATTACTTTCAGATATGGAGGTTGATTTAGTTTAGTTGGCTTTATGGTTGGTTTGGGGAAGTAGTATGATACCAACAGGATGGGTTCAATTCCCGTCACCAGCTGAGGTTACCATGAAGGACTCTCCTCCTCAATCTCTGCCCTTACCCTGAGGTGAGGTCTGCGTGGGTTTTCTCCCACAGTCCAAAGGTGTGCAGGGTAAGGTGGATATCATTGAATATTGTAAAAACCCATCTCAGGTTAAATCACTACCACTTGTCTCTCTCACTAATGAGAGAGAAGCCCTACAGTTGAAAAAACTACAGCAACTTGATTTTCCAAAATTAAATTAGAAGTCATCCTACCCTTCGGGTATTGGCCCAGTAATTTGACCACAATACCAACATCTCTCCACATTAACCAAAGTAACTGATGTAGGGTCTAGGCCCGAAACGTCAGCTTTTGTGCTCCTGAGATGCTGCTTGGCCTGCTGTGTTCATCCAGCCTCACATTTTATTATCTTGGAATTCTCCAGCATCTGCAGTTCCCATTATCTCTAACTTAAATATTAATGTGTTGAAAGAAATGCAGATATCTTGTACTATTCAGCAATGAGAATTGGGAGACCTTCTTGTAAAGAAGTCAGGAGAATAAGTAACATTTCATTTACATATCACCATTCACATCATCAGATTTTTACTTTTTAAGCACAATGTTATGATCCCAGCTGTTGGTTGTACCATATAAGTCAGGGTGAAAGCTAACTCAATAGACCGTGAGTTTAATTTTTGCTGTTGGTTTCAGTGGTGGTAAGTCACAGGTATCCTGCTCAGCACTTAACTGGTGTCACATGCTTTTTTAGAAATGATGGGCTGACTTTTACCAGAAACTGGCCAAGTGTCAACTTTACTGAGCTTCATAGAGGCTTGCTCAAAACTCTCCAGCAAAATTTCTCATGCAATTTTCTAACGGTCACCTAATCGGCTCTGTGCGATGTCCCTGTGGTCTATCTTCCCACTCACCAGAGGCAGAGGCACCCATTGTAGTGATTGTAACAAGGTCAGGTCAGCCAGTTGGACCTCATAGAATAGGAGTTCCCTGATTAGCACTGTTAATGTGGTCCAATCAGAGAGCTCTGGCTGACAGATATAGAACATAGAACAGTACAGCACAGTACAGGTCCTTTGGCTCATGATGTCATGCCGTCCTATTATCCCACTCTAAGATCAATCTACTCTGCATACCCTACATTTTACTATCCTCCATGTGCCTATCAAGGAGTCAGTTAAATGTCTCTAAAGTATCTGATTCCGCTATAATTGCTAGCAGTGCATTCCACACGCCCACCACTCTCTGTGTGAAGAACCTACCTCTAACATCTCCCCTATACCTTCGTCTAATCACCTTAAAATTATGCCCCCTTGTAATCGTCATTTCGCCCTGGGAAAAAGCTAGCCACTCTATCTGTGCCTCTCATCATCTTGTGAACCTGATCAAGTCACCTCTCATCCTTCTTTGCTCCAATGGAGAAAACCATAGCTCCCTCAACCTTTCCTCATAACTCCTGCCCTCCAGTTCAGGCAGGATCCTGGTAAATCTCCTCTGCACCCTGTCTAAATCTTCCACATCTTTCCTCTAATGAGGTGACCAGAACCGAACACAATATTCCAAGTGTGGTCTAACCAGTGTTTTATAGAGCTGCAGCATAACCTTGCGGCCCTTAAACTCAATTCTCCTGCCAGTGAAAGCCAACACACCATATGCCTTCTTTACAACTTTAACAACTTTAGTGGCACCTTTGAGTAATCTAAGAACGTGGACCCCAAGATCCCTCTGCTCCCCTCCCCACACCTCCCCCCCCCCACCCCCCCACACATAGCTGAGAATCCTGCCATTAACCCTGTAAAACCAGGATATATAAACAGGATTGTCAGAGGTTCTGTTCACTCTGAGAGCTCTGAAAAGGCAGTACTAAAGGCAAGGACTGTATGTGTGTATATAAATGGTGACAGGATACCAGCCTCTGTGGGGTTATTTCACCCATTAATTTCTGGATTCCAGGTGGCATTGCCATTTTTTAAGCACGTTTATGCACCATGTCGCATTCTACTGTATGGGAGTTGCCCTCACTGTGCATGTAATGGACTGTTATGGAACTGGGCAGACAATCACTGTAAGATTGTCCGCTGGGCTCACAGGGTGACATACATGTGCACTGGAAGTCACACATTTTAATACACTGGGCTGTATTTGTTGCAGACAGAAGAAGATGTACACACACCACACCTATTTCAACTCAACCAGACAGGTGATAGCCAAGCAGTGGTTCATTTCTGACCAATCAGAGTCAATCAACTGGGTCTAAAACAGAACATGGCTGTTAACTGTCAATCAACATTAACATTGGAGTTCAGAGTAATCATTCCTTTATAACAAGCTAATGTATTAAAGAAGAGATAGTAGGAACCGCTGATGCTGGTGAATCTGAGATGGCGGGGTGTGGGGCTGGATGAGCACGGCAGGCCGGGCGGCTGACATTTCGGGCCTGGACCCTTGTTCAGAAATGGTGGAGGAAGAATCCCCTACCCCTCCCCCATTTCTGAAGAAGGGTCTAGGCCCGAAATGTCAGCTTTTGTGCTCCTGAGATGCTGCTTGGCCTGCTGTGTTCATCCAGCCCCACACTTGTATTCTCGGATTCTCCAGCATCTGCAGTTCCCATTATCTCTGATTTTAGGTACATCGTCCATGGCTTCTCATCTAGCAATCAGGGTCCACATGCCAACCACTCAGCCCTCTCCATTTGTGCAGTTAGTTTTGACCTTGAATTTGTATCTAAATTCAAGAATTTGTATTCTTGCAAAATATCCTAATGAGTGTAAGATGAAAAACTTTGACAAATTGTGTCTTATTTCTGGAATATTCAATACTAAAACATTATCATTACAGCTGGCCTGAATTTACACACAGATTGGTGCAGGAATGTGAAAAGGACCTGACTTATTCCTTTTTACAATGTTGTTTGGGGTATAAACATTGATTCCATCCATTCGGGACAACCCTCTTCCCTTCCTCAGAATCATACCATCGGATCTTTCAGAATACCAGGTGTTGACAGAAAGTATCATCTAAAACTCTAACTGTGCAGATCTCCTTCTGCCCTGCTCTGGACTCAGCCCAGCTTCGTGTTTTCAAGTCTTCACGGGTGAAAACTCAATAGTTGATGGCTTTGGAGCCCAGGGCAAAAGGAAAAAAGGATATAATCTCTAGAAAAGTTCTGTCAATCCTGATAGAAAAATAAGGACTCCCAGTATGTAGGTTGCTATTTTGGAACACTCCAGGGAGTGCCTTTTCTGAGTCTTTACATCGCTTGTCGATGTTTGTGTACTCTCTAGCATCACCACAGACCAAGGACCAGGTGATACCGGTGTTATATGAGGCTGGCTGTTATCGTCATTATCAGTGGGGCCCTACTGATGTTACTGGCAAATTTGTGGGGATTATGTCTCGGTGGAGGATCTTACCTCACCGTTTGCAGTTTTTGCTCACTTGTCACTGAAGAGTTGTAAGAGTTCGAGTGTCAGTGACAGAGTGAGTCTTGATGTCTTTTGGGCGAACGCGTCGTATCTCTCGATGCCGAGGAATGTCATGAGACGGTTATTCATATCCAGCCACTTGCCTCGTGCGCCCATCACGAAGCCAAAGTGTCTGGGCACCTCGTCTCCCGTCAATTCCGTGACCTCGGCATTTAGGTGTTTATACTTTTCCTCTTTCTCTCGCCATGCTGTTTCCAGTGCTTTACTGCCATTCTCGTACCGCACTGTGACATCTACGACCGCGATCTTCTGGTCTTTTCTAAATATGAGATTGGGTTTCCATAGGGAGCCATCTTTGTCAAACAGTCTGGGCTCCACGTACGATGTCCAGCCATACTTACTGACATGTTTCTGCAACTGGTCAGCGATCTTGTTATGGAGTTTTATCCGAGCATTTTTAACGAATGGGCAGCATCCTGAGATGTGTGATATGGTTTCATTTGCCATCTCACACCTTCGGCATAGTTTGTTTCGGTTAGGCCTACCTCTAGATAATGTGTTTCTTGTCGGGTATAGATTACACCGCAAGAGCACGCTGTTCGTAAATCTAGAGGATTTTTGCTGTACTCCGGCCTTGGTCCAAGAATTAGAGATCTTGTCGTCTCTAAAGTACTGGATGCCTGCCCCTTGACATTCCAGTTTTTGCCATTTTTCGAATTCCCACTCCCTCCAGCCTGCATACCTATTGGGCGGTTTTGGTCGTCCCGTGTTTGCCTTCTGGAGTGCCAGCATCATGTCTTGGACGGTGGTCATCAGGTCGATTTTCCCTTCACCGCTGCTGCGGCTACTGGGTTGGAAATTTTCAATTTCCTTGAGGACCTTGAGCTCGCGTAGTCCCACAATAGTCTCTGTGTTGCTCTCTCCTTTATATTGAAAGGAGGCCCGAATGACCACATCACTGGGCATGTCTAGTGCCTCGCGTTTGCGAGCAATCGCGGATGGGATTTGTACCTCCAGTTTTGGGACGTCTAGACTGCCGTTCTTGTTGCTAGCATGTAGCATTCCGTCTGCGGTATGAGGTGGTAGGTGTAGGAATTCTTTGGTGGCGTTGCGGATTATTTGGTCCAGCTTTATGAGGGTAGTCTGTGTTGCTTCTGTCAGGATCAGATGGAAGTACAATCTGGGGCTGACATGTACTTTTAGGATTTCCCGCCGTTGCTGTGGTCGGAGAGGTGCTGCCTGTATTCCTTTAACCCAGGACTTAAGCTTCTCCTCCCACTCCCCTTCTGTCACACCTGCCCATGGGTCGATGCGGGCACCAAGGTATTTCTCTGTGTCGCCTGGGGCTATGTAGGCTATGGATTCATCCCGTAGCTTCCAGTTTGTGAAGTGATTGTACAGGAAGGTTTTCCTTTTAAAAGTGAAGTGGAATCCCTTCGTCTTCGCTGTGTTTATACTGAGGCCTGTATGGTCACAGTATGCCTGGAGTAGCTTCAGGTTCCTAGCCATACCAGTGTGTGAGTCACTTAGAAGGACGATGTCATCCGCGAAGACCAAAGTTGAGCAGTTGACTCTTCTGCCGCCCAGGGGCATGGAGACCCCTGAGGTGGCCCTCTCCAGAGAGCACACCAACGGATCCAAAGCAATGTTAAGTAGTATTGGTGAGAGTGGGTTGCCCTGCTTTACGCCCCTCTCAATGGTTATTGGGGTGGTAAAGTTACCGTTCCCTTCCACCACTGTTGTGTTGCCAGTGTATAGGCCTTCAATGAGACTTACAAAGGCTTTGGGTAGTTTCATCCTTTGCAGAGATTTGATCAATAGTTTGTGCCCAACCGAGTCGAACGCTTTCGCTAGATCGACAAAGACAACTGCGAGGTCCTTACGGTTGTATTTTGCTCCCTTGATGATATTTTCGAGGACAACAATGTTTTCATTGCATCCGGGAGTGGCTTTTGCCTGGGATTTATTTCGACTGTTTCACTCAGGCGTTTTGCCATTATTTTCGTGAACCGCCGGAGCATTGGACCGATGGTTATTGGTCGCCAGTTATCAATGCTTTTCAAGCGTTCCTTATCCTCGCACTTAGGAATCAGGACCGTTTGACTCTTTTTTAGTGAACCGGGGATCGTGCTTGACTTTAGCCATAAGGAGAAGAGGCGGGGTAGACGAGTTTCCTCCTGCTCATGGAGTGTTCTTATGTCCTGCAGTTTCAGGCCGTCTGGTCCAGCGGCACTGTTCTCGTCTATCCCCTTGATGGCCGCTTCAACCTCCTCTACCTCTATGGGTTTCATCAAGGACCCATCATCGACTTTGCCAGTGTATGGGGCATACTTATTGATATTCAATTTCTTGTTTGGTGCAGACAGTTTCTCACGGAAACATGTCTCCAATTCTTCTTTTGAGAGAGGATAAGCAGATGAGGTCGGCGCCCCCATGATCTCACGAGCTAGTTGACGCCGGTTGGTTTTGTAAAGCAGCTGTGTTGCTCTGAACAGCGCCTTACCAGCTGCCCACCGTTTTTTGGCTCCGGTATTGCTACTGGGCTTTTTGTCTTTCTTGGCCCGATCTTTTTGAGGCCTCTTGTTTTTGTCCTGTCTTTTTCTACTATTCATTAGTAGGTCGGTAATGCTTTCCACTAGTCCGATTCCGAGGGCAAGCGTGTCCGGGTCCTTCCTTGCGCTCAAGAGCTCCTCAGCTTGTGTAAGCTGGTCATCTACGTCCCGATGTTTAGGGATCGAAGCCGGTGTTTTTCGGCTGGCTCTTTGGCGTTGGGCTTGATCATCGGAGTTCTCCTGGACACTCTCTGCCTCAGAATCGTGCGAGTCTATCGTTGGCTCGCAGGTGGTCTGGACCTCCATCGGGGTGTTTGCCAGGAGCCTGCGCTTGTCTGAGATTTGCTTTGGTGTTTTGGTTTTAAGGATGCTTGCGATGGATTTGTTTATAAATTTGCATCCTGCAAATCTCGCCTCCAGTTCCCTCAGGAGTGCCACCTCCTGCTGTGACCATACGCGGTCGCTTCTCCCAGGTTTGCCCTTGACTTTGGGTGCCGATTTGAGGTGTTTCTCGTTCCTTAGAACCAGGTGCCTGTGCATCTCGTGTTGACCAAGGCCTGACTGTGTTGAAAACTGTTGATCACACATGCTGCATGCAAAGTCCCTAGTTGGGCGTCGTTTCATTCCATTTGGGATAATGGCAGGCTATTGAATGGTATTCCCCTGCCTTATCGCAGCGTGAACATTTTGTTCGGATGTTCTTTATTCCGTGCACTTTAGTCATATGGATCTTGAACAGGTTCACCGTGGGGAAGAGGGTGTCGCAATCCTTGCAGAACAGCCCATCGACAGGATAGTGGATGATTACCTCCGAGACGGACGTTCTGTCACATACTGCATCGATAACAACTCCTTCCATGAACGCAGTTGCATCAGCTGTTTCATCGCCAGTCTCCTTTATCGTTTATTCGTATGCGCCCTGCTTCGTGTCTCGATAACTTTTGTTGTAGAAGGTTTGGGTGGTTATGCTTATCTCAACCGTAGGGTGGGCAGCCCTTACGGTGCCTTCCACAACATTATCTATGTCATCCGTTACAGGGTAAGCCGGCCCCCTGGGAGGGGTAACCGGTCTCAGCTCCGTGTAAGGTAGGAGGTAACGTCTCAAGGTCGCTGTCTCGGTCTGGACCAAGATGGACCTTGTTGCGGGTTTTAAACATGTACAACCTAATGACTTATCACAGCTCGCGGTTGTGGACGAGGCTGCGGGGGGGGGCGGTGTTGTTTATCCGGGACACTCCCCAGCCGGACTGCTCCAGTGACACTGGAAAAATTATACTGGTGTTTTGAGGATTGGTCTGTATAGACCACGGCCATCTCGTACTTTTTCTGGTCGTTTGGTCACCCAGCAGCCAACACTGCTGGGCTTACCGGCGGGGCCAACGGGGAGGCACGACACTGGAGAGATGATGGTCTAGTGGTGTCATTGCTGGAGTGTCAATCCAGAGGCCAAATAACATCATGGGGACCTGGGTTCAAATCCTGCTATGGCAGATGGTGGAATTTGAATTCAATAAATGTCTGGAATTATGAATCTGATGATGACTGTGAATCAATTGTTGGGGAAAAACCCATCTGGTTCACTAGTGTCCTTTAGAGAAGGAAACTGCCATCCTTACATGGTCAGTTCTATGTGAGTTTAGACCCACAGCAACACGGTTGACTCTCAACTCTCCTCTGGGCAATCAGGGATGGACAATTCAGTCTGTGAATGAATAAAATGATCCATCATTTATCTGTGACTAGTTATTTTGTTTGGTAACTGATCTGAGAGATTTTGCCTGTGTTTAAGCATCAATATGAATTACACAATTGAAGCAACAAAGCATTTCAAACAACACTACTGATAAAGTGAAAAGAGCATGTTCACACAAAACCATCAATCAAGAATAAAGAATAAAGAATACCTCCTTTATTCTGCTCAGTGCAGGCAAGGCCAATTCTGACTAATGTCAGTACTGAACGCTGTTACACGTACTAACAATTCTGGATGGGTTATGATCTGTTTGATTTAAAACTGTCTGAATATAAAACAATGAGTCATATTCGTCTAACCACAAAGAAAAAAGACTTAAAAGATAGAGTTAGTGGATAATAAAATGTGAGGCTGGATGAACACAGCAGGCCAAGCAGCATCTCAGGAGCACAAAAGCTGATGTTTCGGGCCTAGACCCTTCATCAGAGAGGGCGATGGGGAGAGGGTTCTGGAATAAATAGGGAAAGAGGGGGAGGCGGACCGAAGATGGAGAGTAAAGAAGATAGGTGGAGAGAGTATAAGTGGGGAGGTAGGGAGGGGATAGGTCAGTCCAGGGAAGACAGACAGGTCAAGGAGGTGGGATGAGGTTAGTAGGTAGATGGGGGTGGGGCTTGGGGTGGGAGGAAGGGATGGGTGAGAGGAAGAACAGGTTAGGGAGGCAGAGACAGGTTGGACTGGTTTTGGGATGCAGTGGGTCGAGGGGAAGAGCTGGGCTAGTTGTGTGGTGCAGTGGGGGGAGGGGACGAACTGGGCTGGTTGAGGGATGCAGTTGGGGAAGGGGAGATTTTGAAACTGGTGAAGTCCACATTGATACCATTAGGCTGCAGGGTTCCCAGGCGGAATATGAGTTGCTGTTCCTGCAACCTTCGGGTGGCATCATTGTGGCAGTGCAGGAGGCCCATGATGGACATGTCATCTAGAGAATGGGAGGGGGAGTGGAAATGGTTTGCGACTGGGAGGTGCAGTTGTGGATAGTTAGTTCACTTTTTCACCTCCTCTCAATCCCTCTTTCCACCTATACTGATTCTAACTCTCTCACCATACCGTCACTTACCTCTCTCTCTATCTCTCTGTCTGTTTTCTCCTAAAGGACATGCCTTGAAATCAATCATTTTTTCGCCAACCCTTTTGTCAACAAGCCTTGGGCATAGCTCAGCACTGAATCTTGCTCTACATCCTCTGTAAAATAGCCTGAAAGGTTTACTATTGCTGAGGGTGCTATATAAATGCTGTGTTGCTGGTGGCCACATTACCCTGGGCATGGACATCCTTTCCCGCACTTTTTGATTGTGTAAAAAAACCGAAAGAACTGAAGATGCTCTAAATCAGGAACAAAAACATAAGTTGCTGGAAAATCTCAGCAGGTCTGGCAGCACCTGTGAAGAAAATCCCGGAGCTAATGTTTCGGGTCTGGTGACCCTTCCTCAGAACTTTGAGACTCTGATATTTTCTTCACAGATGCTGCCAGACCTGCTGTGCTTTTCCAGCAACTACTAATTTTGCGACTGACCTCCAGCACGCAGGTAGATTGGGGCATGTGGGAGGGTCCTGACATGACAATGAGACAGACTAAGGAAGGCAGTGAGGAAAGCTGGCAGGCCTTTGCAGTTTCCAAAGCTCCAAGATTGGCCTGGAGATTCCAAGGATTGACCGTGAATCTCCTGCACAGACAGCCATGAGCTAAAGGAAAACCATGGGCCAATTTAAGAAGATGTTTCTTTTAGATTTTCGCCTTTGACCACCTGTGTTGATCATATACAACACAGCAGATCTGTGCTGAGAAAGGCTGCTCGACTAGGGCCTGTTAGAGGATTGAGACGTCAAGTGTTAAAACATCTAATTGGTAGTGCCAGAAGACATTGTCTTGGAATGCGGAAATGAGGAGAAGATGCTTCTCTTGACAGGAACACTGGTTGGAATTATTGCCAACCAGGAGTAGGAGTAGACCATTCAGCCCAGCTTGGAGGGATATGAGCCAAGCGCAGGCAGATGTGACTAGTTTAATTTGGGAACACGGTCATCGTGGACTGGTTGGGCCAAAAGGTCTGTTTCTGCACTGCATGACTCTATGAGCCTGCTCTGCCATTCAATATGATCATGGCTGACCCTCGATCTCCATGCCACATTCCTATCTTCTCCCTATACCCCTTGAGGCCTTTAAAATCTAAACAGAATCTTTCTTAAATATATTCAGTAACTTGGCCTCCCCAGCCTCTTGTGGTAGAGAATTCCTTGGGTTCACTGCCCTCTGAGTGAAGAAATGTTACCCCATCGCTGTGCTAAATAGTCCACCCCACATCCTGAGCCTGTGTCCCCTGGGATAATGGGAACTGCCGATGCTGGAGAATCCGAGACAACAAAGTGTAGAGCTGAATGAACACAGCAGGCCAAGCACCGTCTTAGGAGTGCAAAAACTGATGTTTCGGGAGGCGCCTAGGCCTGAAACGTCAGCTTTTATGCTCCTAAAATGCTGCTTGGCCTGCTGTGTTCATCCAGCTCTACATTTTGCTTTCCCTGTATCCCCGGGTCTAAACTCCCCCACCCAGGGAAAACATCCTCCCTGCATCTAATCTGTCCAGCCCTGTTAGAATTTTATGCAATTCAATCAGATCCCCCTCTCATCCTTCTGAACTCTAGTGAATGAATGAACTAAACTTCAAACGTAGACTCCATCGCGGGAACCGTGATCAGTTCAAGACTCCTGATCTCAAGAAGGAGACTGAAAGCAATGGAGATCTGGAATTGTAGCCTTCCCCCATTGGGCTGGTAGTGTTACATTATGGGGTTTTTTGACGTTTGGTCGAAGTATTCAGCAGGAGTTTACAAACTCCCAGCTGGCAATGGGATACAAGTTGGCGTAAAATTCCTGCCACGTCCCAAAATGTCTGCAATTTGAAATCCCAGATCCCTCTCTCCAGTGAAGGCCCTCAAGTGCCCCATTTAAGGTCCACCCCCTGGTCAGCTCCATTTTCCAGAGGCCAGGAGGAGTTCTGGGGCCAGGACTGAGAACCTGCAGGTCATCCAGATGGGACCTCAGTTGGGAAGGTGAGGGAAGACATGTATCCCTCAAGGGACACCTTTTCAAATTGGGTAGCTCCCCCTGGAGAAAGAGAGGTAATGTTTCAATTTCAATGACTCTTCTTGGGAATTGCTGAGCTCATTTTGGTGTGTTCGGTTCTGAAACAGCTTCTTCAGACTCACTACTTTACCTCTGCCTTCTCTCTCCACGGAAGCTACCAGACCTGCTGAGTTTCTCAAGCATTCTCTGTCTTTATTTCAGGTGTTCATAATCTGCCGTATTTCACTCTTAGCCATGAGGCACAGACTTAAATTGTTTGATGGAGGGATTAGAAAGGAGCTAAGAAATCTTTTTCTCACCCAGAGATCGGGGCCTCCCGGTCTGAGGGTTGGGGAGAGGGTAAAGGCAGAATTCCTTTTTTAAAAGATAGCACGGCGTGGAGCTGGATGAACGCAGCAGGCCAGGCAGCATCAGAGGAGCAGGAAAGCTGACGTTTCAGGTCGGGACCCTTCTTCAGATTTTCTGACCTGGCCTGCTGTGTTCCTCCAGCCCCACACTTGTTATCTCTGACTCCAATAGCTTCAGTTTTTGATATCTCTTTTTAAAAGGTGTCTGGGTTTGCATCTCAAATGCCACAATCTGCGGGAAGCCAAAAGTGAGATGAGGTTGTGTGGCCTGCCCTATTTTTAGCAGGCTCAGGCATGGTGGGCCAAATTGCCTCTTTCTGCGCTGGTGGTGAATTGATCCACCTCTACCTTGTCAAGTGAGCCCTAGACAAATGGATGCAGCCCGCAATTACGCCCCCAGCCCCCCCACCACCGACCCCAGCAACAACCTTGTGGGAGGCACGGGTTTGGAAAGCAACAAAAACGTGAGGTACATGAACGCAGTAAGGGCAGAACATTCAGGAAATATTGTGCAGGTGCTATGTAAATGCAAGTTCCTTTCAGTTCCCTCAGTGCTCCTCTCTGGATCGGCCACTCAGGTCAGAAATCTCACAACACCCAGTTATGGTCCGACAGGTTTATTTGAAGACACAAGCTTCCTTCTTCAGGAGCGAATCTCCGAAAGCTTGTGATCTCAAATAAACCTGTCAGATTGTAACCTGGCGTTGTGGGATTTCTGACCTTGTCCAGCCCAGTCCAACACAAGCCCCTCCACATCAGCCATTCAGGCATTTGGTAAAAAAGAAACAGCCATGGTTTCATATCCTCAAGGTCACGTTGGGGCAGGTTCAGTAGAGCAGTTCAGTCCTTTGTAAATGGAAGTCTCCGCCATTGTGAGGGAGCCAAGGAAGGTGATAGTGACATCCATAATGTCACTGGACTATCAATCCTGTAAGCCCCGGCCTAGTGCTCTGGGAATATGGGTTCAAATCCCACATAAAGGAGAGCGAAATTTCAATTAAATCAAATCTGGAATTAAAAACCCAGCCCTCTGCTGAACATGAAGCCATTTGGTTCACTGATGCCTTTCAGGAAAAGGAATTTGCCCTCCTTACCTGGTGATGTAATTGACACGAAGCAGCCCCGTGGGCAATTAGGGATGGGCAATAAATGCTGCCTGGCCAGTGATGCCTCAGTGATGAATTTCAAAAATCAGGGTGGTTCAGCTTGAATCACAGCTGCCTGTTTTCGTTTAGATTTCGACTTTGTTGTCACGTGTACTCAAGTACAGGAGTACAGTGAAAAGTGTACAATGTCAGACATGACATCATCTTAGGTAAAGTATCTACATACAAAATCTCAAGAACAAGGTAGAAAGAAATAAAGAACAAAGTTAAAAATTAAACATTACATTCACGATTAATACAGTACAAAAAAATGAAGAAATAAAGTTAAAAGTTAAACATTACAGATCTTCCCAGTATTAAATAGAAAAAGGAAGGACACTGGCAGATAGCAGATGAGAGGCAGCTGGTTCGGGGAGACAGTGGCACGCGGCAATGCCAGGTAGACAAGCCCTCCAGAGGGCCTGGTTGACATCCTAAATCCAGAATCAAATCTCACCAGAGGAGCTGCTGGGCTTTGAATTCAATTCATTCCGTTCGAAGGCAAATTCAGGAATTGAAATGTCTTTCATTCAGTCCTTGCTATCCGTTGATTTGTTACCCACAAGATTCGCATATTTGTGAGGTCCCTCCCACTCACCATCTCGAACCTTGGACATTGGCTGGTCAGCTTCACACTCTGTAAGCATTGTACAGTCCCTTCACTTTATTTCTTCATCAGCCGCAGGATGCCCATGTCCTTATAGTTTGTGGTAACACGGACTGTGTGTACTGTCTGTCTCTAAAAGACAAACCCATCTGGTTCACTGATAACAAAGTGTGGAGCTGGATGAACATGGCAGGCCAAGCAGCATCTTAGGAGCAGGAAAGCTGACATTTTGGGCCTAGACCCTTCATCAGAAAGAAGTGTCCAGGCCTGAAACATCAGCCTTGCTGCTCGACCTGCTGTGTTCATCCAGCTCTACACTTTGTTATCTCGGATTCTCCAGCGTCTGCAGTTCCTGTTATCTTCTCTGGTTCACATGTCCTTTTAGGGAAGGAAACTGCCATCCCCACTTGGTCAGGCCTACATGTGACTCCAGACCCACAGCAATGTGGTTGATTCTTAACTGCCCTTTGAAATGGCCCTAACAAGCTACTCAGGTCAGGGAGCAACTAGGTATGGGCACCAAATGCCCTCCCTACCTCTCAATGTCAGGTCACTCTGGGGACATAAGATGATTAACAGCTGTTCCTCCAGGCCTGGATGGGTTCAGCAGCAAAGGAAAGAAGCTACAACAACCACCTGCATTTATGTAGTGACTTTAACGAGTACTGTACAAGTTGTGCAAGAGCATCGTCAAACAAAATCTCAGATTAGGCTACAAAGCGGAGATACTGCAAACAAAACAGAAGCTTAAAGAACTGCGGATGCCGGAAATCAGAAACCAAAACGGGAATTCCTGGAAAAGCTCAGCAAGTCTGGCATCGTGGGGGGGAATGAAAGCAGAGTGAAAGTTTCAGGTCCGGTGATGCTCCCTCAGAACGGTTCTGAAGAGCCGCTGAGTTCTGAAGACCTGAAGACCCAGGTCTGTGGAGTTTTTCAAGCAACGCCTGATTTTGTTTCACAAAAAGGGAGATGTTAGGAGATCACACTTAAAGACAAAGAACCTTCTTGAGGTTTAAGGAGGTGAAGTAACTGCACAGAGGCCATTATCCCATTACCAAATCACCCTTTATTTACTTGTGCACAGTGCACTAGCTGTGACCAGCCAGCTCAAGGTCACTACCCTGAACTGAGGAGATTCTAAATCCTCTGCTTGTATTGGTCAGCCAGGGCTCCATGATTGGCCCCAGGTTAACAACCCCTCTCAAGGATCTCATAGTCAACAAGGTCCACCTGGTTCCAATCATTAAAGGAGTGAAGCAAGGGTTTATTTTCCTGTCTGCAGCAAGAAAAACATTTGAGAAAATAGAGAATATTTCTGAAAAAGGGACCCGACCTGAAACGTTAACTTTCCTGCTCCTCTGATGCTGCCTGGCCTGCTGTGCTCCTGCAACTCCATGTTATCTCTGACTCCAGCATCTGCAGCTCTTACTATCTTAGAGAAATTCACGCCAGGCTAAAGTGCTTTAGCATTCTGAGGAAGGGTCACTCGACCTGAAACATTAACTCTGATTTCCGTCCACGGATACTGCCAGGCCTGCTGAGCTTTTCCAGCAATTTCTGTTTTTGGTTGTTTCAGAGATAATGGGAACTGCAGATGCTGGAGAATCCGAGACAATAAAGTGTGGAGCTGGATGAACACAGCAGGCCAAGCAGCATCTTAGGAGCACAAAAGCTGACCCTAGCCCTAACCCTAACCCTATCACAGCTCTAGGCCCGAAACGTCAGCTTTTGTGCTCCTAAAATGCTGCTTGCCCTGCTGTGTTTATCCAGCTCTACACTTTGTTATCTCACACTTTGTTATTTCTGGTTTTGGTTGTTTAGGGATGGCCTGGTTTTTATTAAGCCAACAGCAGAATCTTATCACAGAATTCAGTGACTCACTGTATATTTGTCTCACCCTGCCCTCAGTGAAACATGATGCTTGTGCTAGTCTGTAAGCCTGAGGGAGAGCTAAGATCCAGAATCTCCAACCAAAAACCAGCCAGACTGGTTCAATAGTGAGAAACCGCACCCTTGCATTCACAAAATCTTGAATAGTTTTTATTTTTGACGTGTATGCCACCAGACCAAGAAAGGAAAACGGGTGGAAAGTGAACCACATTCAGCTCCCCCTCCCATTCACTGCTGACAAACTCTGCCTCCCCTACCCAATCCACTGCCTCCCCTTCATTCACTTAACCCCAATTCACTCCCCCAGTCATCACCACATTCACTGCTCCCCACTTTGTCCATTCACTCCAAATTCACTGTCCCCATTCATCCCCACACATTTATTCCAAACCATTCACTCCACCCCAACCACACAACCAGTGCTCACATCATCCCAGCCCCAAAAATTAACAGCTCCCTTTCATGAGGTGACATTTTCTCTCACTCAGAGATAGCTGAGAGTCTGGAATTCACTGCCACTACAGGCTTGCTGAGTCTGAAGCTCTTGTTTCATTGAAGCAGTGTTTTGATATTTATTTGCATTGCTATAGTCACCAGTATCATGCACCATGAGCTGAGGAATGGGTTTACTGCAGTCAGGTGTTTACTGAGTGAAAGTGGTGCGTCGAATGTCCTCCTGTAAATGCCTATGGGTTCATTTAACGCACCCCATCCCCTCTAGTCACATTTACTCCCATTCACACACCCCTATTCATTCATTCCCATTCATTTACGTTCATTCTCACCCCCATTCAGTCAGCCCCCATTCGTTCATTCCCATCCTTTCACTCCCATTCACTCACTCCCATTCATTCAGCCCCATTCATTCACCCCCATCCACACACCCCCATTCATTTACCCCTAGCATTAACGCCCATTCACACACTCTCATCCACACTTCCCCATTCACTCACTCCCAATTCATTCACCTCCATTTATTTACCCCCATTCATTCACCCCCATTCACACACCCCCTTTGACGCTCACCCCTATTCACACATTCCATTCACACTCATCCCCATTCACACATGCCCATTCACACACCCCATTCACACTAATCCCCAGCACACACGCCCATTCACACACCCCTTTCACACTCACCCCCATTCACATCCACCTCCATTGACACAATCCTATTCACTCATCTCCATTCACTCCCTATCCATCCATTCTCTCCCACCCACATACCAACATTAACTCCCTCATATTCACCTCCTCATTAGAATTAGAATTAGAATAAGAATTAAGATCATAATTCGAAACAGTCTATTGTCCATTGGTCCAACCAATCCATGCCAACCATAATCCCAAACTAAACTAGTCCCACCTGCCTGTGCTTGACTATATCCCTCCAAACATTTCTTGTTCACTTACTCAAATCTGTTTTAAAAGTTTTAACTATACCCACATCCATCACTTCCTCCGGCAGTTCACTCCACACATGAAACGCTTTCTGTATTAAAAAATTGCCTGCCCTGTCTTTTTTTAAATTGTTCTCCTCTCACCTTAAAAATATGCCCCCCTTGTCTTAAAATCCCCCAACCGAAGGAAAAGGCCCCTGCCATTCACCTTATCCATAGCCCTCAGGATTTTATAAAACTCTACAAGGTCACCCCTTGATCTCCTGTGCTCCAGTGAAAAAATTCCCAGCCTATGCAGCCTCTCCTTATAACTCAAACCCTCCATTCCCAATTACATCCTGGTAAATCCCTTCAGGACCCTGTCCAGCATAATAATGTCCTTCCTATAACTGGGAGAGCAGAACTGGACATTGTACTTCGAGGGGAGATGATGATCTAGTGGTATTATCACTGGTCTGTTAAACCAGGGACCCAGGTGACTTCCTGATGGTGTATATGGTGCAGATGGCAGAATTTGAGATCAATAAAAAATCTGGAATAAAGGGTCTAATGATGACCATGAATCCATTGTTGATTTTCGGAAAATCCAATCTAGTTCACTAATGTCCTTTATGGAAGGAAACTGCCATCCTTACCTGGTCTGGCCTTCATGTGACTCCAGACCCACAGCAATGTGGTTTACTCTTAACTGTCCACGGGGCTATTGGGGATGGGCAATAAATGCTTAGCTAGGAACACCCTCATCCTGTGAATGAATAAAAATAACAGGCCTCACCAATGTCCTATACAACCTCAACATAACATCCCAACTCCTGCACTCAACATTCTAAGCAAAGAAGGCAGGCATGCTAGTTTAGAGAGTAGATTAGAGATCTCATTGTAGATTAGATGATATCTGAGCTAGTAGACCTGAAGGAAAAAACTGTAACACTTACAAACAAGACATACAGGTCTGACCAGCACTAGCTCAAAGCAGATCTCCAGTATGACCCGGGATAATAGGAACTGCTGACGCTGGAGAATCTGAGCTAACACGGTGTAGAGCTGGATGAACACAGCAGGCCAAGCAGTATCAGAGGAGCAGGAAATCTGGTGTTTTGGGTCTGGACCCTTCTTCAGAAATTTCTTGTTGTTTCCAGTGTGACCAGTCCCTTTATTTCCAAGCGTCACTATTTCTTCGTGGTCCTTTCTCCCTCTGGGACACCCATAGATTGTTTGCTGCGCAAATTTCTGAGATCCCAGAGCTCTTCAATTTCAACCCCTTTATCATTTGACAGTGCAGCTCCAGTAGCCTTCAGGCATCTCAACTCCAGCCAAGTCAAAAGAACCCTCCTAATTGGCACGCTTGGTCGCATATTTGATATTCACTCCCTTCGCCCCTGATGCACAGTGGCAGCGAAGTGTGCTATCTACAGGCCATTCTCACTTACCTGTGAAAATATTTTGACCCAACCACTTTTGGCTCGGTGAGAGTCTATTGGCATTATCGCTAGGCTATTAATCCAGAGACCTAGTTGCTGGGGACTTTGGTTCAAAAAAATCTCTTTGTGAATGAAGAGTCCAATAATGAAACAGTTATGGAGGGGTGGTAGCGATGCCTATCTGGTTCACTAATTTCCGTTAGGGTGGAAAAATCTGCTGTTCGTTCCTGGTCTTCTCTACACGTCACCAGGCACACGGCAATTACCACCTGGACAATAAATATTGGCCGATGTAGCAACACCCATATCCTGTGAATGTATAAAACAAAACTATGAGCAGGTATTAAGTTCCCCAAGCCTGTTCTGCAATTCAATAAAATATTGGCTGATCTGACTGTAACCTTAATTTCAAATCCCCCACTTCGAAAATCTTTCATCCACAAATCAGCCCACCCCTGCCTTACAAATTTTCAAGGACGCTGCTCTCATTCTCTTTTCCAGAAAAGAAGTCCAAAGACTCATAATCATCAGTGAGAAAGAAATTTGCCTCTTCTCTGTTTTAAACTTATTTCTAAACAGTGACCTCTCATTCTGGATTCTCCCACCCCAGAGGAAACATCCTCTCCACACAGGATTCCTTAGGATCTTAAATGTTTCAAGCAAGCAACCTTCTAAATATCAGCAAATGAAGGGACCTGGAAATATTCCGCTGTTCCTTCTGTGTCACTCGGACACAATCCTGGAATTCCCTCCCGAACGACATTGTGAGTGACCCCACAGCACTCGGACTGCAGCGGTTCAAGAAGGCAACTCACCCCCACCTTCTCAAGGGGCAACTAGGGACGGGTAATAAATATTGGCTCAGCTAGTGACACACTGACATTTCCTGAAAAGATATTGGAATACGAAGGTGGGTCATGTTGTGGGTAGTGTGGAGGGGTGTTCTAGGTTACAAAGGGACATTGATAGGATGCAGTCCTGGGCTGAGAAGTGGCAGATGGAGTTTAACCCTGAAAAGAGAGAGGTAATTCATTTTGGAAGGACAAATTTAGAAGCAAAATACAGGGTTAACAGAGTGATTCTTGGCAGTGTGGAGGAGCAGAGGGATCTTGGGGTTCATGCTCACAGTTCCCTGAAAGCTGCCACCCAGGTGGATAGAGTTGTTAAGAAGGCATATGGTGTGTTAGCTTTCATTAATAGAGGGATTGAGTTCAACAGCCGTGAAGTTATGCTCCAGCTGCACAGAAGCCTGGTTCAGCCACATCTGGAGTATTGTGTCCAGTTCTGGTCGCCTCATTACAGGAAAGATGTGGAAGCGTTGGAAAAGATGCAAAGGAGATTTACCAGGATGTTGCCTGGAATGGAGGGAAGGTCTTACGAGGAAAGGTTGAGAGAGCTAGGGCTTTTCTCTCTAGAACGACGAAGGATGAGAGGTGATTTGATAGAGGTGTGCAAAATGATCAGAGTTATCGATAGAGTAGACAGCCAGAGACTTTTTCCTAGGGTGGAGGTAGCTATTACGAGGGGACATAGATTTAAACTGAGTGGAGGTAGATATAGGGGAAATGTCAGAGATAGGCTCTTTACTCAGAGAGTGGTAGGGGCATGGAACAGATTACCGGGGATGGTAGTGGAGTCGGCCACTTTAGGGGCATTTAAGCGGCTATTGGATAGGCATATGGATGATAGTATAACGTAGGGGTGGAGGTTAGATAGACCTTAGGATTAGGGTAAAAGTTCAGCACAACATCATGGGCCGAAGCTCCTGTACTGTTCTATGTTCTATAAGGAGGAAAGGGAGTTGGAGCAGTTTGACAGAGGGTTGAAAAGTGTTATCCTATTGAACTGCTCATGAAAAGGTTAACAGGTGTCATGTTTCCTTCTTTTGAATGAATTAACACAACAATGATCCATTTATTTTGTAGAGAAAACAAATAGACTGAAGGGTCTAGGCCCGAAACGTCAGCTTTTGTGCTCCTGAGATGCTGCTTGGCCTGCTGTGTTCATCCAGCCTCACATTTTATTATCTTGGATTCTCCAGCATCTGCAGTTCCCATTATCTCTGAGACTGCAAGCAGTGACCTCTCATTTCTGAAGAAGGGTCCAGACCCGAAACGTCAGCTTTCCTGCTCCTCTGATGCTGCTTGGCCTGCCGTGTTCATCCAACTCTGCACCTTGCTATCTCAACCTCTCTCTGTGCCCCACATTGCCAATGATCTCATCTACCTTAGAATGCAGCAAATAGCAGTCTCTCATTCTGGTTTGTAACGGGATGATTAATGGTTAACAGTGGTTATACAGAACAAAGGAGGCTTCAGTTCAGGAAACTTTCCTGAGATTTTTTTCTCTCTCTCTTATCTGTGCTGATTGTGGAAATTCCTGGGCCGGTGGGCTGCAGGGCTTGTTGATAATCTGTTGCTTTTGAACATCTCTGGTGGCTGATCACTGCCCTGCAGTAGCTTGCTGCACTGTTTCCACAGGCCGCGCAGGAATGATAGAAATTTGGGCTTATCCAAAATATTTCTGGGTCATGCATTTTACCCATTTAGTGGTCCACATGGGCTCCCAGCCGAGCAGCCTCACAAATTTGGTGTTCCAGGCCCCAGTTTCAGTTCCCTCCTCTTCGCTGTTGTTTTTCCAGCCCAACAGCCTTCTGAGATCTCAGCGCCTCTCCAGCTCTGGCATCGGAAGCACCCCTCCCCCCACGGCCCAGTGAGAGACTAGTATAGCTATCTATTTCCACATGAATCTTTTACAAAAAGCACAGTAAAGGGTTTTATGTCACCATACCACTGCACCTAAATTAATGACAGAAGTCATAAGTGAGAAGGGAAAGAAAGTAAAAGTTCATCATAGTTTAATTCACAGCTCCTGGCTTCAGGATACATTGGAAAACCAGGCTGAAACTGCCATGCTGGCCCAAGGACAACAGCATCACGCCGAGCCAAGATGAGACCTCCACAGCAGGGATAGACCTCCACACCACAACTAGACCTCCATGTCACAACTAGGCCTCCATGCCAGGACTAGGTCCCCATGCCAGGGCTAGATCTCCACACGAGGGCTAGGCCTCCATGCCAGGGCTAGATCTCCATGCTAGGACTAGACCTCCATGTCAGGACTAGATCTCCATGCCAGGACTAGACCTCCACGTCATGACTAGGCCTCCACACCACAACTAGACCTCCATGCTAGGACTAGACCTCCACACCAGGGCTAGGCCTCCATGCCAGAACTAGATCTCCATGCCACGACTAGACCTCCATGCCAGGACTAGATCTCCATGCCAGGACTAGACCTCCATGCCAGGACTAGATCTCCATGCCAGGACTAGAGCTCCATGCCATGACTAGGCCTCCACACCACAACTAGACCTCCACACCACAACTAGACCTCCACACAAGGACTCGGCCTCCATGCCAGGACTACATCTCCATGCCAGGACTAGATCTCCACGCCAAGACTAGACCTCCATGCCAGGACTAGACCCTAATGCCAGGACTAGACTTCCATGCCAGGACTAGTCCCTAATGCCAGGACTAGACCTCCATGCCAGGACTAGACCCCAATGCCAGGAGTAGACTCCAATGCCAGGACTAGACTTCCATGCCAGGACTAGACCCTAATGCCAGGACGAGACCCCAATGCCAGGACTAGACCCCAATGCCAGGACTAGACATCCATGCCAGGACTAGACCCCAATGCCAGGACTTGATCGCTGTAAGACGTAACTAAATAGTGTCATAGTGTCACAGAGTGTTCGGTCTAACCAGCCCATGCTGACCAGATTTCCTAAACTAAACTAGTCCCATGTGCCTGCACTTGGCTCTTTTCCCTCTAAACCTTTCCTATTTATGTTCTAATCCAAATGTCTTTTAAATGTTGTGAACTGTGCTGCATTTATCACTTCCTCTGGAAGCTCATTCCACACACAAACCACCCCCTGTGTGAAAAAGATGCCCCTCAACTCCCTTTTCAATGTTGCCCCCTCAACCTAAAGTTATGCCCTCTAGTTTTGAACTCCCCAGCTCTGGGGCAAAGATCTTTGCTATTCACCTTCTCTATGCACCTCGTGATTTTATACAAAGAGGACTTGCACCTTTCAGAGCCTCAGAAAGTCCCAAAGCGCTTTAGAGACAATGATATCCATACGAAGTACAAGAACTGTTATACTGATGGACATCCAGCAGACAATTTGTGCACAGGAAATCTGCTTTTAGTAATGACAACTGAGAGGTAAATACTGGCAGAAGTGTAGACAGGACTCCTCAGTTCTTCAAAATATGGAGGTGAGATATTTTACAGCTGCCTGAGAGGCTGTGAGCGATTGAAGGTTGGGTCAGAAAAGGTTATTGTCAAGGTATGTCTTAAAGCAGGAGAGAGAGAGAGTAAATGAGGCCCAGAAGGGTTGTTGGGAATTTCCAAGAACTTAATAGAATCAGAGTTTGCCTTATTGTCCCGTGTCTCAAGTACAGAAGTACAGGAATACATTGACAAGTTTACAATATCACCCTTCACTGTGCCATCTTAGTGCCTAGGTGTAAATGTTTGAATAGAAAATGAATAGTCAAAGAAAAAAGTTACATTACCTTACAGTTATCACAGTATAAGTTAGAAAAATAGGAAATAAAGTCAAAAGGATGAACATTACAGGCTTTCTATAAATGGGCTGCAATTGATTGACACAGAGGGTTTCCCCACATGGTGTGACTGGGTTCTCAAGGTGCTGTCCATCCACAATGGTCCCCAGTCCAATAACCGTCCCCTCTCTGCTCCGGGCATCCAGCCCACTCCGATGATGTCACCGCTGCTCCAAAACAAAACGTTAGCAAAAAGAGTGAAGAAGAACAGAAGTCTAAAATAAAAAAAAACACAGATAAAGTAAATGAGCCCTGAGCTGACGAGCCCAGATGCTCCGACAGCCTCCAATTGTGAAATGATCCAAATCAGAAGAAAAGAGAAATCACAGAGAGTCAAGGTATTTGAGTATGTTTCCGTGGGGCTGGATGGGGTGGGAGATAAATTAATCCTGGTCTTCTTGGAAGACAGAATGCACAAAGGATTAGATGGAGCAGAAAAGAAATGGGTGCATATGAAAAATATAATGTTCATTACAAAGCTGTGGAACAGGTTTATATGAAAAGTAAAAGAATAAATGAGACAGAGTATGAAAATAGACTGGCAGCTAAACTAAAAAGTAATCCAAAAGTTTGCAATATGATATAGTAAAGGGTAGAGCGGTGCCAATTAAGTCAGAACTGGGTCAGAATATATCATTAAATTGATGGAAGATGTTATCAACAATGCTATCTGCTCAGCTATGACCTGGTCAGTGTTTCTCAGTTTGGGTTCCATCAGGGTCACTCAGCATTTGACCTTATGACAGTCTTGGCTCAAACACAGACAAAAGAGCTGAATTCCAGAGGTTGGGTGAGGGTGACTTCAAGGCTATTTTCAACCGAGTGTGGCATCAAGGATCCCGAGAAAAATTGGAATCAATGGGGATCAGGGGGACACCCTCCATTGGTTGGAGTCATACCTGGCTCATAGGAAAATAGTTGGCCGTTTATCTCAGCTCCAGGACATCTTTGCAGAAGCTCCTCAGGGGAGTGTCCTAGACCCAACCATCTTCAGCTGTTTCATCTGGGATCGCAGAACTGGCGTATGAAGAGACACTGGATCAGTTAGGGCCATATTCAGTTAGGGGCCCAAAAGTATGAGAGGGGATCTCATCAAAACCAAAAACAAAATTCTAACAGAACATAGAACATAGAACATAGAACATTACAGCGCAGTACAGGCCCTTCGGCCCTTGATGTTGTGCCGACCTGTCGTACCGATCTCAAGCCCATCTAACCTACACTATAGGGAGGGTAAACACAGGAAGGATGTTCCTGGTGACCAGAATGCCAAAAATTAGGACTCACCATCTAAGGATATTGGGTAGGGATTTTAGGGCACAGCTGAGGAGAAATTTCTTCTCCCAGGGAGAGGAATTGTCTACAACAAGAAGCTGTTGACGTCAAAACTTTTGAAGATTTTCAAGAAAGATGTAGATATAGTGATTGGAGCTGAGGGACTCAAAAAGTTTGAGGAGAAAGTGGAAACAGGGGACTGAGTTAGATGATCAGCCATGATCATATTGAATGGCAGAGAAGGCTTGAAGGGCTGAATGGCCTTCTTTTGCTCCTATATTTCATATCATCTTAAAAATCCTATATTTTATTCCATGTTATCCCACATTCCTGAGTCTTCCTGCTGCGCAGACCTGCTGTCAAAGCCTTCCATGGTCATATCCTGCCTTCAGAATATAATGTTTTCAATGGGATCCCTTAGGTTCTGTTTTAACCTCAGACCCTGTCCCTGGAGGGTTGGTCCCTCACTGCCACTGTTCCAGGGTCCCAGCTGACGGCAAATCCAGCTCAAGGGGATGAGGTGGAGTAGATTAGATTAGATTTTAGATTCCCTACAGTGTGGAAACAGGCCCTTCGGCCCAACAAGTCCACACCGCCCTTTGAAGCATCCCACCCAGACCCATCCCCCTATAACCCACACACCCCTGAACACTACGGGCAATTTAGCATGGCCGATCCACCTAACCGGCACATCTTTGGACTGTGGGAGGAAACCGGAGTACCCGGAGGAAACCCACACAGACACGGGGAGAATGTGCAAACTCCACACAGACAGTCGCCCGAGGCGGGAATCGAACCTGGGTCCCTGATGCTGTGAGGCTGCAGTGCTAACCACTGAGCCACCGTGCCACCCATACTCCTCTCACTGGAGTGACAGTCCGCAAACAAGTGCTGGAGAAGCTCAGCAGGGTCCGGCAGCATCACTACAGCAGCATAAACAAACTTAACATTCAATGTCTTCTTCAGAACTGAGTAATCGAGAAATCCAGAAGAACAGGGTCATGGCTTCCAATCGCACCATGGTGGATGGCGAAATTTGAATTCAGTAATAATAAAACATAGAACATAGAACATAGAACAGTACAGCACAGAACAGGCCCTTCAGCCCACAATGTTGTGCCGACCATTGATCCTCATGTATGCACCCTCAAATTTCTGTGACCATATGCATGTCCAGCAGTCTCTTAAATGACCCCAATGACCTTGCTTCCACAACTGCTGCTGGCAACGCATTCCATGCTCTCACAACTCTCTGTGTAAAGAACCCGCCTCTGACATCCCCTCTATACTTTCCTCCAACCAGTTTAAAACTATGACCCCTCGTGCTAGCCATTTCTGCCCTGGGAAATAGTCTCTGGCTATCAACTCTATCTATGCCTCTCATTATCTTGTATACCTCAATTAGGTCCACTCTCCTCCTCCTTTTCTCCAATGAAAAGAGACCGAGCTCAGTCAACCTCTCTTCATAAGATAAGCCCTCCAGTCCAGGCAGCATCCTGGTAAACCTCCTCTGAACCCTCTCCAAAGCATCCACATCTTTCCTATAATAGGGCGACCAGAACTGGACGCAGTATTCCAAGTGCGGTCTAACCAAAGTTTTATAGAGCTGCAACAAGATCTCACGACTTTTAAACTCAATCCCCCTGTTAATGAAAGCCAAAACACCATATGCTTTCTTAACAGCCCTGTCCACTTGGGTGGCCATTTTAAGGGATCTATGTATCTGCACACCAAGATCCATAATCACCATAATCTTGAGTAAAAAGCTTGCCGAATGGCAACCAGAGATAATGGGAACTGCAGATGCTGGAGAATCCGAGATGACAAGGTGTGAAGCTGGATGAACACAGCAGGACAAGCAGCATCAGAGGAGCAGGAAAGTTGACATTTCGTGCCTAGGCCCTTCGTCAGACAAAAAGTCAGCTCTTGTGCTTTTAAGATGCAGCTTGGCCTGCTGTCTTCATCCAGCTCTACACTTTGTTCTCCCTAATGGCAACCATCTGACCACTGCCAATGTATTAAAACCTGAACATTACTCCATGAACTGCCCTCATAGGATGTGGGCATTGCTGGTTGATCCAGCATTTATTTTCTACCCCACGTTGCCCTTTCAGAAGGTGGGGATGAGCTGCCTTCCTGCAGCCTATGAGCTGTAGGTAGACCTGCAATGAAAGAAGCTCACCACCTCCTTCTTAAGCCGCACGAATGAATGAGCAAGAGATGTGAGAGGCTTTTTCTGTAAAAGGGTCTAGGCCCGAAACATCAGCCTTCCTGCTCCCCTGATGCTGCTTAGCCTGCTGTTTTCGTCCAGCTCTACACCTTGTTATCTCAGATTCTCCAGCATCTGCAGTTCCTACTATCTCTGAGAGAAGCACATCTTTGCTGTTGGTGATTATATCGTGTGGATTTGTGTCCTTTAACTTTCAGCTCAGTCACAGGTGGGTGAGACTACGTCTATCAACTGCGCAAAGTAACGCTGCTGTACAATTGCAACATGGATTAACAGCTTAGGCGTGTCAATGAGAATTTAAATATTGTCATAGATAGCACAGGTAATAAACAGAAATGACTCAGTGAGCAGCCTTATAGTCTGAGTCAGAGGGTTATTTCGCCCCGATGACTCTGTAGATGCTGCAGTTCAGGCCTGAGAGAGTGTCACACTGTCATTCATTGCTCTGCAATCATGATAATCCTCAACTCCTGACTTTTCTCCACAGCCCGTCATTCACCTTACTATTAAATTTTACAGCTGTCTGTCTCAGCCTTGAATATACTTGATGACTCAGCCATGGCAGCGGCTCTGCAGCAAAGAATTCCTCAGATTCACTCCCCTCTGAGAGAAGAAAGTCCTCATTATCTCTATTTTAAATGTGTGACCTTATTCTGAGATTATTCCCTCAGGCCTGGGACTGTCCCACACAGGGAAGCAACCTTTCTACAATGTCAGAAGTCACACGACCCCAGGTTATAGTCCAACAGGTTTATTTGGAATCACACAGGCTTTCGGAGCCCTGCTCCTTTGTCAGGGAAAGTGACGGGTGCAGATACTGTTACAATGTCCAAAGGACATTTGGATAAATACCCGAATAAGGATTAGAGGGACAAATACAGAAATTGCTGAAAAAGCTCAGCAGGTCTAGCAGCATCTACGGAGAGAAAATACAGAGTTAACCTTTCAGGTCCAGCGACCCTTCGTCAGAACCGATTGTAGCTGGGAAAAGATTCGAATACATGCTGAAGATGGGCTGGGGGGAAAGGGGGGAGCAAATGACAGGTGGAGATGGAGCCCAGGGAGAGAGAACGGCTGACAAAGGTTAACAGGGGAGAATGAATAGCAGGTAATAGGGACTGTGAACGGGTTGTTTACGGTGGCAGCCCAGGTGATAACAAGGCCTGTGATAATGGGAACTGCAGATGCTGGAGAATCCAAGATAATAAAGTGTGAAGCTGGATGAACACAGCAGGCCAAGCAGCATCTCAGGAGCATAAAAGCTGACGTTTCGGGCCTAGACCCTGCATCAGACAAGGCCTGGTGTGTGGAGTTTGGGGTAAGGATGTGAGAGAAACCGCTGAGGCCCTAAAATTGTGGAATGTGATACTGAGCAGATTTCTTCTGGGCTGGTCATTGTCAAATAGAATTCACCCTGGATAAGTGTGAAGCAGGCAGGACAAATAGCAAAGGAATAGTTGGGAAGCAGAAAGGATTCGACAAACACGAGCACACTGGTTCCTTAAGGTAGTGGGTCAGATGGATAAATTGACCAACAAGGCAGTTAGAACACTTGCTTTCATTAATCGAGGTATAGAATTTAAGGTCAGGGAAGTGGTACTGGAACTGTATAAAATGTTGGCGAGGCTACAGCTGTGTGCCATTCTGCAATCCACATTATAGGAGGGATGTGAAATGAATGGAGAGGGTGTATGGGAGGTTTATGGGGATGTTGACTGGGTTGGAGAGTTTCAGTAATGGACTAACTGGCGTTGTTTTCCTTAGAGCAAAAGAGATTGACAGGGAACATAACTGACATGTATAGAATTTTGAGGGACATATATAGGATAGACAGGAATGAACTTTTCCCCTTAAGGGAGGGACCAATGACCGGGGTTGGGGCCGCTGGTAGATTTAAGGTGGGGGGCAGAAGCTTTAGAGGGGCTATGAGGAAAAGCTTTTTCACACAGAGGGTGGTGGGAATCTGGAAATCACTGCCTGCAAGCATGGGAGAGGCAGGAACCCTGTTATCATTGAAGGAAATGTAGATGGTACACTTATGATACCAAGGTATACATATGGACCAAGTGCTGGAAAATGGGATTGGAACAGTTACGTGAGATAGTAGGAACTGCCGATGCTGGAGAATCTGAGATAACAAGGTGTAGAGCTGGATGAACACAGCAGGCCAAGCAGCATCAGAGGAGCAGGAAGGCTGACGGTTCAGGTCTGGACTATTTCTGAAGAAGGGCCCAGACCCGAAACATCAGCTTTTCTGCCCATCTGATGCTGCATGACCTGTTGTGTTCATCCAGCTCTACACCTTGTTACCTCTTGAATAGTTATATGTTGTTTTTGATTAGCATGGACATAATGGGCCAAAGGGCCTTTTCCTGTACTGTAGATCTCTATGATTCTGTGGTTACTGCGAGCAGTGGCTTGTTATCGCTGTGACTCCCTACTTGGTTATGCACTGTTCAGGCAAGTTACACTTCTCCAATGTTGGAACATGACACAGAAGTAAGGAATGAGAGGATGCCGAGG
This sequence comes from Stegostoma tigrinum, assembly GCF_030684315.1. NCBI lineage: Eukaryota > Metazoa > Chordata > Chondrichthyes > Orectolobiformes > Stegostomatidae > Stegostoma > Stegostoma tigrinum. The sequence continues at coordinate 123,398,025 of NC_081358.1, read as the reverse complement.
GGAAGTGACAGGTCATGTCATTTGCACTTTGTAATTTAGAATGTGGGAGAAGTGAGATGTGAGAAGGAGGGTCAGGCACAACGCACTTTTCCTTCAAGAGGTCTTTGTTAGCTTCCAGTGCTCATAATACTGACTGTCCATCCCCAGTAAGAGCACCACTAATCCCAGTTACGGCCTGCCACACATACTGGGGGTTGCTGCTGTCCCTGGCATCGCAATCCCAGCGCCTACTTTCCAGGAGTTCATAACTTTTGCAGAATTTGACTCCAAGCATTATTTTGGCTAAATAACACAGGTGCGAGCCAAAACTCAGCTCAGCTGAGAGACCAAAGTTGATATGCAGAGACTCTGAAAGTAAGGTTCACAGGGGGAGGAGAGGGTCTAGTGGTATTATTGCTGGACTGTTATTCCAGAGACCGCTGGGAGCCTGGGTTCAAATCCTGCCATAGCAGGTGGTGGAGTTTGAATTCAATTAAAACAAATTTGGAATTAACAGTCCAATGTTGACCAGAAGTGGATTGTCAGTAGGGGAAAACCCCTCTGACTCACTAATATCCCTTAGAGAAGGGAATTGCCATCCTTGCAACTGATCCCAGACCCACATCAATGTGGTTAACTCTTAATCCTGTGGGCAATAAATGCTGCCTGCATGTAGTGCCACTTGCATTTCATTATTGAATTTTTAAAAACATGTTTTACAAACTGCGTAGTTATGGTTGCAGGGCCAAAGGCTGTGTTGTCAGAGCAGTGGTTATACATGTTGATAAGGCCTACCTGAGTATCTGAATTGTACAGTCAGCCTAGATAGGGCAGGTCCCAATGTCTGTAATACACTGGGATCCCTGTTTGGCTACTTGTTGATCGAAGGTGGGGAGAAAAGGATGTCAAAATATCAGTGTCAAAGAAGTAGCCCAGTTCTAAAACTCCCATTCAGAGCTATCACAGCTGAGGATTGATCAGATTCCCTACAGCGTGGGAACAGGCCCTTCGGCCCAACAAGTCCACACCGCCCCTTGGAGCATCCCACCCAGACCCATCCCCCTATAACCCACACACCCCTGAACACTACGGGCAATTTAGCATGGCCGATCCACCTAGCCTGCACATCTTTGGACTGTGGGAGGAAACCCACGCAGACACGGGGAGAAAGTGCAAACTCCACACAGACAGTTGCCTGAGGCAGGAATCGAACCTGGGTCCCTGGCACTTTGAGGCTGCAGTGCAAACCACTGGGCCACCGTGCCAACCCTCAGTGCTGCTCTCAGTGAAACAGTGATTACTGTGATGTCCTGACTTGTGGATTTGTTCCTCTGAAGAGAAGAATGAGAAATGGCCTGATAGAGCTTATGAAGGACTAAGATGCAAACACCTCTACTTGTAGAGGAAGTCCAAATGAAAGATGATAGGAATGGTTGTTATCGATGTGACTCCCTACTTGGTTATGCACTGTTCAGGCAAGTTACACTTCTCCAATGTTGGAACATGACACGGAAGTAAGGAATGAGAGGATGCCGAGGGGAAGCGAAATGGAAAGATAAGCAACAGGATAGCATGTGTACAGCAAAATGCAAATGTAATCTGTTGTCACCATATTCATCTTAATTATCATGAGTAAACTGACTGACCCCAATCCTTCATCTTGGAATTAGTCTAAATTACTGATACCAAGTGGGGAGAAATGTCTGTGCTAAGTTCCAGCGAAAAAAAAGCTCAGTCTTGCTGAGCATAAGTTTGTTACAGAGTACTTATCCACAAGTTATGTCATATCTGAGTTTCACAATAGTTTCTTGTGAGGCCATAGGGTAGACTTCAGAGTAAGTACAAGTTAACTGCATAAATCATAGCACTAGAGCAACTATTAATGGGTTAACTCCAATCAGATATAGCCTGAGAGTGATCTTGAACAAACTCGTTTAGTACTGCATAGAAAGGAGGGTCAGTTGAACATGCAGGTTCAGTCCTGTCTGACAGCATGGTGAGTACAGCAGACACTAATACAAACCTTCAGTGATCTAAGCAAACACAACATTGTGAATAAAAGTCTATAACCTCCCTAACAACCATCAATCCATGTCAACTATGAGACATGCAAATGTGATAATGGGAACTGCAGATGCTGGAGAATCCAAGATAATAAAGTGTGAAGCTGGATGAACACAGCAGGCCCAGCAGCATCCCAGGAGCACAAAAGCTGACGTTTCGGGCCTAGACCCTTCATCAGAGAGGGGGATGGGGAGAGGGTTCTGGAATAAATAGGGAGAGAGGGGGAGGTGGACCGAAGATGGAGAGAAAAGAAGATAGGTGGAGAGGAGAGTGTAGGTGGGGAGATAGGGAGGGGATAGGTCAGTCCAGGGAAGACGGACAGGTCAAGGAGGTGGGGTGAGGTTAGTAGGTAGGAAATGGAGGTGTGGCTTGGGGTGGGAGGAAGGGATGGGTGAGAGGAAGAACAAGTTAGGGAGGCAGAGACAGGCTGGGCTGGTTTTGGGATGCAGTGGGGGGAGGGGACGAGCTGGGCTGGTTTTGGGATGCAGTGGGGGGAGGGGATGAGCTGGGCTGGTTGTGTGATGCAGTGGGGTGAGGGGACGAACTGGGCTGGTTTAGGGATGCGGTGGGGGAAGCGGAGATTTTGAAGCTGGTGAAGTCCACAGTGATACCATTAGGCTGCAGGGTTCCCAAGCGGAATATGAGTTGCTGTTCCTGCAACCTTCGGGGGGCATCATTGTGGCACTGCAGGAGGCCCATGATGGGCATGTCATCTAAAGAATGGGAGGGGGAATTGAAATAGTTCGCAACTGAGAGGTGCAGTTGTTTATTGCGAAGCGAGCGGAGGTGTTCTGCAAAGCGGTCCCCAAGCCTCCGCTTGGTTTCCCCAATGTAGAGGGAGCCACACCGGGTACAATGGATACAGTATACCACATTGGCAGATGTGCAGGTGAACCTCTGCTTAATATGGAATGTCATCTTGGGGCCTGGGATGGGGGTGAGGGAGGAGGTGTGGGGGCAAGTGTAGCATTTCCTGCGGTTGCAGGGGAAGGTGCCGGGTGTGGTGGGGTTGGAGGGCATTGTGGAGCGAACAAGGGAGTCACGGAGAGAGTGGTCTCTCCGGAAGGCAGACAAGGGTGGGGATGGAAAAATGTCTTGGTTGGTGGGGTCGGATTGTAGATGGCGGAAGTGTCGGAGGATGATGCGTTGTATCCGGAGGTTGGTGGGGTGGTGTGTGAGAACGAGGGGGATCCTCTTTGGGCGGTTGTGGCAGGGGCGGGGTGTGAGGGATGCGTTGCGGGAAATGCGGGAGACGCGGTCAAGGGCGTTCTCAACCACTGTGGGGGGCAAGTTGTGGTCCTTGAAGAACTTGGACATCTGGGATGTGCGGGAGTGGAATGCCTCATCATGGGAGCAGATGCGGCGGAGGCGGAGGAATTGGGAATAGGGGATGGAATTTTTGCAGCAGGGGAGCTAGCCTTAACAAACAGTGATGATGCACATTAAATGAATCAAGTGAACCTGACATAATGCAAAATATTTACAAGTGAAACTTACGTTTCGAAAAATAACATTTGTACCAATCCACTCGTGCATGACTGTCTGCATGAAGTTTGCTCATTCTCCCCATATCTGTGTGGGTTTCCTTCGGGTGCTCCAGTTTCCTTCCATAGTCCAAAGATGTGCAGGTTAAGTAGATTGGCCATGCGAAATTGTCCCATAGTGTCCAAAGTGTGTAGGCTAGGTGGATTAGCCACGGGAAATGCAGGGTTACAGGGTAGGTGTTGCTCCGTGGAGGGTCAGTGTGAACCTGATGGGTTGAATGGCCTGCTTCCACACTGTAGGGATTCTATGATCATTCTACGAACTCTGTGCTCCCAATATCTTAATGGCAGTGGAGTCAGAGAGGGAAGTTGTGGCCATGGTGAAGTCTCTCCCTGTTTCTCCAGGAGAATTTTCTTACTGTCTACACACACTTGGACTGCCGTGGTTTAAGGCGGCCGCTCACCCCCACCTTCTCGACGAGCAGCTGGGGATGAGCAAAAAATGCTGGGCCCAGCCAGCGACGCCCAACTCCCACAAGAGAATTTTTTTCAAAACACGCACTCGTTTCCTGTGCTTGCGTCTGACACTTTAAATTTTAAATGTAATTGTGTGGGGAATGATAAAAAAGAGAGCAAGCAGATTGCTGATTTGATACCATTAATAATAACAAATTCCATGGTTTTCACGCCTTCAACGTAGAGCTTTTGTATGCAATAAGAGAGAGTGCTGGTCAAAAGTTGCTTGTGTGACTGAAGGCCAGGGATCAGTATTGGGTCCCTTATTGTTCAGAATGTATATATTACATATTATATATATGTGGATGTCTGATGTAGATGAGAATACGGGGGTGGGATAACAAGTAAGTTTGCAGATGATGTGAAGATTGGCCAGATCTTTGTCAGTGAAGTACTTTGGAAGAAGGAACAAGACATGTGGGGACTCAATGAATGGCAGGACACTAGGAAGTTCAGAGGGACAGAGGGATCTTGTCCACAGATCCCTGAAGGTGGCAGGGCAGGTTAATAGAGTACATAAGGAGACAAGATTAGATTCCCTACAGTGTGGGAACAGGCCCTTCAGCCCAACAAGTCCACACCGCCCCTTGGAGCATCCCACCCAGACCCATCCCCCTATAACCCACACACCCTGGAACACTATGGGCAATTTAGCATGGCCAATCCACCTAGCCTGCACGTCTTTGGACTATGGGAGGAAACCCATGCAGATATGGGAAGAAGGTGCAAACTCCACACAGACAGTTGCCCAAGGCTGGGATCGAACCCAGGTCCCTGGCACCGGGAGGCTGCAGTGCTAATCACTGAACCACTATTGTTTCCTTTGGAGCAGAGAAATTTGAGGGGGGTATATGATTATGAGGGGCATGGCCAAGAAAGCACAGTATGGAGGGTGAATATTGATTATTGTGACATGCTCCAAGATACAGTGAAAAGAATTGTTTGGCGTGCTATTCAAACATGTCATAACTTACATAAGTACATCAGAGTAAGAGAACAAAATGCAAGATATAGTGTTACAATAACTGAGAAGGTGCATAGAAAGATCAACTCTAATATAGAAACATAGAAAATAGGTGCAGGAGTAGGCCATTCAGCCCTTCCATCCCGCACCACAATCCATTACAATCATTGCTGATCATGCAATGTCAGTATCCCATTCCCACGCTCTCTCCATGCCCCTTGGTCCCTTTAGCTGCAGGGGCCACATCCCACTCCTTCTTGAATATATCTAATGAACAGGCCCCAACAGCATCCTGTGGGAGAGAATTCCACAGGTTCACAACTCTCTCAGTGACAAAATTCTTCCTCATCTCAGTCCTGAATGGCTTACCCCTTATTATTAGGCTGTGACCCCTTGTTCTGCAATTCCCCAACATCGGGAACATTCTTCCCACATCCAGCCCGCCCAGTTCCATCAGGATTTTATATATTTATACCAGATGCCCCTCACTCTTCTAAATTCTAACCCAGTCCATACAGTCTTTCCTCATATGTCAGTCCTGCCGTCCCGGGAATCAGTCTGGTGAACCTCCGCTGGACTCCCTCAATAGCAAGAACGTCCTTCCTCAGACTGGGAGACCAAAGCTTCACACAATACGCAAGGTGTGGCCTCACCAAGGCTCTGTATAGTAACAGCAAGATGTCCCTACTCTGATAGTCAAATCCTCTCGCTATGAAGGAGAGCATGCCATTAGTTTTCCTCACTGCCTGCTGTATCTGCTTGCCAACGTTCAGCAACTGTTCCACCATGACATCCAGGTCTCATTGCACCTCACCTTCTCCAAAACTGCCACCACTCAGATAATAATCTGCCTTCCTGTTTTTGTAACCTCACAGCTATCCACATTTATATTACATTTGCCAAGAATTTCCCCACTCAGCCAGTCTGACCAAGTTACCCTGCAGCCTCTTAGCATCCTCCTCACAGCACACACTGCTCCCAGCTTAGTGTCATCTGCAGATTTGGAGAAATTGCATTCAATTCCTTCATCCAAATCATTAAAGTATGTTGTGAACAGCTGGGGTCCCAGCACTGAACCCTGCGGTACCCAACCCATCACTGACTGCCCCTCTGAAAAGGACCCATTTATTCCAACTGTCTGCTTCCTCCTGCCAACCAGCTCTCTTTCCATTTCAATACATTACCCCTCATACCATGAGCTTTAATTTTACTTGCTAATCTCTTGTGCATGAGAGGTCCATTTAAAAGTCTGTTAATAGCGTGATGAAGACTGATTTCACCCAGAGGGTTGGTGGGGGGTTGGAATGTGCTGCCTGGTCGAGGAGTTGAGGCAGGAAGCCTCATAACCTTTTAAAACAGCACTTGAAGCGTTATAACATTCAAAGCTATGGACCTGCTGTAGGAAAGCCATGGGTCAGTGCAGACTTAATGGGCTGAAGGGCCTCTCCTATGCTGTATGACTCCATGGTTCCATGGCTTTGTTATACAAAAGACTGGATCCAAAAACGTGAATGTGTTTGGGGCATGATGACACCAGATCATTTGCATATTATAGACATAATTTCTCAGATTTGAACCCTGCTGTCTAGTTCAGTTTTGTGGTTAATAATTAAATGCTGGGCATTGTGATCACAAAATGTCTCGCAGCCTTGACCTTTTACCTACTTGGGCTGAGAATGATACATCTGTTGTCTTCTCCTAACCTCACCTTAGCAGCAGAACATTCTTATTGCTTTCTCCTCACCAGCATTGCATGGCAATGATTTTTAAACCGAATTAGTGGGACGTTGGTGTCACTGAGTCCTTTGCCATTTATTGCTTAGAGTGCAGTTTGGAGTTTACAGCATTGCAACGGGCCTGGAGTCACATGAAGGCCAGGCCAGGTAAGGATGGCAGATTTTCTTCCCTGAAGGACATTGGTGAACCAGATGAGTTCTCACAATAATTAATAATGGTCACCATTAGGGGGCAGTGACAATACCACACCACTTTCACCTTGTCAGAGCCCCAAGCACTCATTTCAGCTGAAGCAGATGAGATCTTACAACGACTAACAGAGGTTACATTCGGGCCTGCTTTTCATTCAGAAACAAAAACAGAAATTGCTGGAGAAACTCTGGCAGCGTCTGTGGAGTGAAAACAGAGTCAACATTTCAGAACCAGTGACCCTTCTTCTGAACTGCTTTCAATTTGGTTTTTTGCCCCCAATCCAATTTAAATTTCAAACAAAGTAACAACACCAGAAGGCCATCACCTCCCTTCAAATCAATGGTGTATTGCAAATCAGAAACTGATTGATTTTCACCAGCAGCAAAATACCACTGGAATTCTGGTTGGACCTCAGGCTAAAAATAACATAAATCCTATCCACAATGCTTTGCCAGCAACGTTCACATTCCACACGGAACCGAAAGAAATTTCAAAACAGGTTGAACTAAATTGTTCAGGTTAAGCCAACAAAATCAATTGTAATTTTAATTAAAGGCAACTTGTCCTTTAACAACCTTTGTAGCAAATTGAACTAAATGTTTTTGGGCAGGAAGTACTTTGGGCAACTGACTAGTTACAACAAGTTGCTTATTTTTTCATTTAAGATTCTCACAATTTCCACCAGCTCGAGCTGTCCACTGAAGGTTACCTCCCAGTGTGCTAAGCTGCTGGGTTGACAGAAGTGACACATTTCAAAATGAAGGGGGGATGGGTTCTAGTTTCAAGTCCAACTCCAGAAACTCTGACACAATGTTCAGGTTGACGGAACAGCACAGCACTGAGGGAATGCTGCACTGTCAGATGGGCAGCTGTTGGGCAAAATATCTAAAGCAAGGACCCATCTGCCCTCTCGAGGTGGGGCTTGGTGGGTGAAAGGGATTCAGAGCATTGGGTGCTGGAGTTGGGATGTCACATTACAGCTGTACAAGGTATTGGTGAGGCCACATTTGGAGTATTGCGTACAATTCTAGTTACCTGGCTACAGAAAGGATGTTATTAAACTGGAAAAGATACAAAAACAATTTGCAAAGATCTTATTGAGTCTATCGGGTTTGAAATATAAGGTAAATCTGGATAGGCTTTTTTCCTGGACCTTAAGAGGCTGAGGGGTGACCCCGATTCAGGTTTGTAAAATCATGAGGGGCATGCTTAGAGTGAACAGCCAAGGTCTTTCCCCCGGGGTGGGGGAGTCCAAAACTAGAGGAGCATAGGTTTTAGGTGAGAGGGGAAAGATTTCAAAGGGATCTGAGGGGCAACTTTTCCACACAGAGGGTGGTGCATGTATGGAACAAGCTGCCAGAGGAAATGGCGGAGGCTGGTACAATTACATTTAAAAAGCATCTGGATGGGTATATGGCATGGCATACAAACACCAAGATTTGCCAGTTGGGCTGAATGGCCTGTTTCTTTGCTGTAGTTCTCCATTAATCAGATTCACTAATGTCCTTTAGGAAGGGAAATCTGCCTTCCTTACTTGGTCTGGCCTACATGTGGCTCCAGACCCACAGTGATGGGGTTGACCCATAATTGATCTCATTTCAAGAGCTATTAGGGACAGGCAACAAATGCAGAACTTAGCGGCGTTGGTTGCACAAAAGATTATTTTGAAAATGTTGCAGAAGAACAATTCACTCTTATGGTGTTTATTTTGGTGTCCTGGAACCGATCCAAGTGTGTTTGACAGCCAGAGGTTCACAGAATCACCAGAAGCGCAAGATGTGATTGATCTAGGAGTTGCTGGGAAAGCTCAGCAGGTCTGGCAGCATCTGTGAAGGGAAAAAAATCAGAGTAAACTCAGGACGCTGAGTAAGGGTCACTAGACCCGAAATATTAACTCTGATTTTCTCTTCACAGATGCTGCCAGACCTGCTGAGCTTTTCCAGCAACTTCTGCTTTTGTTCCTGACTTACAGCATCCGCAGTTCTTTCGGTTTTTATGTGTGTGACGCACTTTTATTGAGTACAACACGTTGCTAAAATTAAACCTCACCTAGCAGTGCCGAGAGGAAACGGGTCATCTGGGCTGGGCTGTGCTGCGTGGGATCTTGCTGTGTGCAAACATTGGGTTGCCCATCAATCGCTGCATTTCAGTAGCGGCCGTACAAAGGGCTTTGCATTCAGCTGTGAAATCCCGAGGCTGTGGCGGATAGCTTGTGAATGCATTTTTCCCAGCGGGAGAAATGGGATCTGAGCTCACACGTAGAAAAACCTCCTCTCGCAGAGTAACTTTGGCCCACAGTTTGATTTGAAAACTCTGCACTTCCCATTATCTCAGTCTGCTCTAGGCATGTGATCTCAGGCTTCTTGCAAAGAAGTCTCACCACGCGAGCCTCCTAATACGCCCCCCCCCCAGTCGAATAGCCCTCTCAACCTCTCTGACACGTCAGTCCCTGAAAGAGATACTTCTGTTTTGATCAACCCGTCCGGATATGTTGTGACACATCTCTGGGATAGGGGCGAGTCTTGACCCTGGGTGTCCCGGTTTGGAAGCCAGCACTTGTCGCTGATAGCCCAAACAAAACAAGCTGGTATTTCCCCAGAGATAATGGGAACTGCAGATGCTGGAGAATTCCAAGATAATAAAATGTGAGGCTGGATGAACACAGCAGGTCAAGCAGCATCTCAGGAGCACAAAAGCTGACGTTTCGGGCCGAGACCCTTCTTGGGCTGCAGGAGATGACTTGTTTCATTCCAGGGGGGGGGATTCAGGACAAATGTGGAGAGCCATTGATGCTGTGAAAGTGACAGACGCGCCGCCCAGTTTAAAAAACCGAACGTGCTCCAATAAATTGTGCACCCCTTTCCTCTATATTCAGGTATTCGCTAGTGTTAGCTAAAGTCACTCGTTGCTAGGGCTTTCTTTACTGTTTCCAAGGGTGGCAACCTTAGGTGTGATTGCCTCAACATGAGGAGAGGAGGGCAGGAAAAAACAGAAAGGTTGGAATTTCTGTCAGTTTCTGTCGGCGATTTCACTGCATTCCCTCTCATTGTTCAGAAACCAACAGCCCAGACACCTCTGCCCCGAGGCAGGGCGCGGTCCCCACTCGTTTCTAAACCTGGGCTGTTCTTTTTGTCCGCACTCACTCGAACGCTCGCTCTCAGCCGGCAAAGTGCTCAGAGTGTGATCTGGGAAGTGGACACGAGAGAAAGACAGAGACCAGGAACATGCCTTGGATTACCACAAGAAACGCTGCCCGCTTTCTGCTTGTTGTGGTGAGAATTCTAATTGCTGCAAATTTGGGGAGCTTTGAGCAGAAAGAGGACTGAAGTGTTTTGCAAAGTTTGAAATCTGCCCTGGCTCTTTCTTTTAAAAATAAATCGTGTTCTTTTTTGTAATTCTTGATAGAAAAGGCTACTATTTATTTAACCATGTTGGTGAGGCCATTTGCTTTGCACGACCAACGTTTCCATTCTGTAATTGATCTACCCCCGCCCCAACTCAGCCCCCTGTAAACTGTGGTAATCTCTCCACGGCTTTGGGCATCCCTACATTGGCTTCTGGGGTCATTTTGGATTTTGCCAACATTAGTTGGTTCTTTGCACCTTCCTTTGGATCCAGCAGTTTGTTACTAAACTCCTAAAAGGTTTGTGGAGTTGAGTTTGCCAATCATTGGAGGTGAACCTGTCAGTGAGCAAACAAATCCATTGGATTTTACAGACCGGAGGCCTGTAAACCAGCGGTGTGCCACGAAGAGTGGTGCTGAGTCCACTGCTTTTTGCCATTTATATGAATGATTTGGATGTGAATGTAAAAGGGATGGTTAGTGAGTTTGCAGATAACACCCAAATTGGTGTTGTAGTGGATAGTGAAGAAGGTTATCTCAGAGTACAATAGAATCTCGAGCAGATGGGCCAATGGGCCAAGGAGTGGCAGATGGGGCTTAATTTAGATAAACGTGAGTTACTGTATTTTGGCGAATCAGGGCAGGACTTATACACTTAATGGCAATGTCCTGGGGAGTGTACCTGAACAAGGAGACCTTGGGGTGCAGGTTCATAGTTTCTTGAAAGTGGAATCACAGGTCGACAGTGCAGCGAAGATGACATTTGGTATGCCTGCCATCACTGGTCAGTGCATTGAGTATAGGAGTTGCTGGGGGGGCGGGGGGGACATGTTGCTGCTGTACAGGACATTGGTTAGGCCACTTGTGGAATATTGTGTGCAATTTTGGTCTCTGTGCTGTAGGAAAGGTACTATTAAACTTGAAAAGTTCAGAAAAAATTTACAAGGATGTTTCCAGCGTTGGAGGGTTTGAGCTACAGGGAGATACTGAATAGGCTGGGGCTATTTTCCCTGGAGCGTCGGAGGCTGAAGGGCGACCTTATAGAGGTTTATTAAATCATGATGGTCATAGATAGGGTAAATAGTCAGGGTCCTCTCCTGAGGGCAGGGGAGTCCAAAACTAGAGGGTGTAGGTTTAGGGTGAGAGGGGAAAGATGTAAAAGGGACCGAAGGGGCAACTTTTTCACTCGGAGGGTGGTGTGGGTATGGAATGAGCTGCCAGAGGAAGTAGTGGAGGCTGGTACAATTACAACATTTAAAGGTATCTGGATGGGTACATGAAGGGTTTAGAGGGATATGGGCCGAATGCTGGCACATGGGACTAGATTAATTTAGGATATCTGGTCGGCATGGATAAGTTGGAACAAAGGTCAGTTTCCATGCTGCACAGCTCTATGACACTAAATACACCTGAATTTTGGTCTTTATGGTTTTTCTGATAGAAATAATAATTCTTCTGCGCAGTATTGAATGGGTGATGTGAAATGATCAACACTCAAAGGTTGACAGCAAATTGTGACTGATGCCTATGTCCCTCCCTCTTTGGTAAGGGCAAATGTTGAGCTTGTTGCATTTTAAAATGGCTTTGGGATTCAGCATTCTTCCTCCCCAGGCCTTCCTTCACATCTCTCCCTCCACCCTCCCCGTTTTTTAAAACAATTAAAGTCGCTTTAGGATTTAATCGTGCCACCGTTGGTGAACAGCTGTCTGGCCCAAGTCGGGAATTTCTTCCCAAAACTTTCCCACCTATTCTCCCTTTCCCTTCAATAGCCGAGCTTTGTGATCACTTTTCTAAACATGGCGTCCTGTGGCTCAGTGTCTCAATTTATTCTATAAACGCACCCTAGCGGGTGCTCAATGAAGCACCTAAGAGTGTTTTAAGGCACTATATAATTGCAGGTTCTGCTGCTGCTGGTGCGATGACCCAGGGGATGGTCCTGGATTCAGTTCCATGTCTTCTCTGGGCAACTGCCTAGTTACGCATTCGTTTTGTAATTCACAATTATGGGAAACAGCAGCCATTGACCACTTATGAGAATACAGTGCGGACCTGGAGGAGCACAGCGGGCCAGGCAGCACCAGAGCAGCAGGAAAGCTGACATTTTGGGTCGGGACCTTCCTTCAGAAATGGGGGAGGGGGAAGGGAGCTCAGAAATAAATAGAGGGGGTAGTGAGGCTGGGATAGGTAGGTGGGATGGTGATAGGTGAGGGCAGGTAGGCAGTGGTGGGGATTGGTCAGTGAGGCGGGAGGGGCGGATGGGTGGGAGAGAAGACAGACAGGTCAAGGAGGTGGGGATGAGAGGGAGGGATGGTCATGAGATGAGACCTGGGTGGGGGGATGGTGGTGGTGGGGAGATTTTGAAACTGCGAAAGCCCACATCGAGACCATTGGATTGTAGGTTCCCAGAGTGCCATTGACCAGTCAGTCTGCTTTGCTTTTGTTTAAACATCTGTATTAGGACATGAGCGTCACTGTCTGGACCAGCGTTTGTTGTCCATCCTGGATAATCTTTGAATGGAGTGCCTTGCTCAGCAATAAACAGCCTACCTCATCGCTGTAGGCGCAGGGCCATGTGTAAGCCAGACCAGGCAATGACCAAGCAGATTTCTCTCCCCTTCGTAAACCTGATGAGATAGTTTAAGAATTAACCATTTTTCTTAATTCACAATTTTTTTTTGAATTGAAACATAACTAGCTGCCATGTCAAACCTGTGCCCCCAGAACGTTCGGCTAGAGTCATCAAGTCATGGGATGGTGAGCCACAATTTCACTGAGGCTCAAGGCCCCAAACACCTCCACTCCCCCACCCCCCGACCACCACCACCGACATTTCCTTAATAACGTGCCGACCTCCCTGTCGGATGAGACAACTTCTTCTATGCAACATTCATCCCAGAAAGAGGAGGCGATGGCCTAGTGGTATTATGGCTGGGCTGTTAATCCAGAGGCCCCAGGTAATGTTTTGGGGACCCAAGTTCAAATCCTGCCACGGCAGATGGTGGAAATTGAATTCCGTAAAATATGTGGAATTAAGAATCTAATGATAACCATGGAACCATTGTCATTGTCGGGGAAAACCCATCTGGTTCACTAGTGTCCTCTAGGGAAGGAAACTGCCATCCTTACCTGGTCTGGCCTACATGTGACTCCAGACCCGCAGCAATGTGGTTGACTGTCAGCTGCCCTCTGGGCAATTAGGGATGGGCAATAAATGCTGCCCAGCCAGCGACACCCTCATCCTGTTAACGAATAAATGTAAAAATTAAAGTCGGCGTGAGAAATTTGAAGAAAAGAGGCACAAAAGCTGTCTTAGATTATGACCTAGAGCAATATTTGCAGTGAAGGAGATATAAGATAATTCAATACCAAGTATACATGCTAAAACTTAACTTAGGTTGATGAGAAAGTATTATAATTTGCTGTTGAAAGATTTTGGCTTATTTTTTAACATAATGTTTTGTTCAAATTTGTCTTTAACTTGAATGGAATGACTTAATCATGGGGTTATGCCCAGGGTCTCACACAACTTTGAACCAAAATGGTAAAACAGCTTCTTATTAGGAGCAGTCACCTTTGGCATTTTGTTAAGGACGTGGGGTGTTGGGGTTCGGAGCTATTCAAGCCCACGAGGCTGTTCCAGTGAGGCAGAGACTGACCTGAGACCTGAACTTATGTTCCTGCCTTTACCTCGTATGCTTCAACATCTTTGCAAAAGGACAAATTTGTGGCTCTCAGGTTGTAAACTAAAAGAAAAGGGAACAGAAACAGGAGAAATGCTGTCCTTTTCTTCGCCTCATTCACTCTCTATCCATGAAACAAGGTTGGATTTCGGAATTCAGAGTTCTAATAATTCCCAATGCTCCTATTCTGCTCACATCTTACAATAGGTTAAGCGTTAAGGTGCACACAGAGGCAAGTTGACCCTATCCGTGACAGATATAGTTTGATATTGTGTTCACAAATTCCCAGTCCGACACTAAGCCAGTATCCCAACTCTCTTCACTGACCTACATTAACCTTCTGACCCCCAGCACATTCATTTGCAAATTGACCCTTGTTTTTGGCCCAGTCTTTGTCAACCAGCTCAATCTAATTTTCCGTCTGTTTTGTTTCTTTCTTAGAGGTCTGTTTCCCCTTGGAAGACATTTTATCTCCTTGATCCTAATCTCTGGGCCGGTCACTGTAAACTCTACTCCTGTAACCACCTCAGCTCCATTGTCACAGGTTTGGGTTTTGAGGCATGGAGACATCTTTGACTTGAGGGGCTGAATGGCCTCCTTGTGTTCTGATGTTATACGTTTTCATCTTTCCTGTTTCTGACCCTTACCCAGAGGAATACCAAAAATTCTTATGTAAACTGCACATGGTCCAGACTGTGCAACGAACCTGCAGGCAGGTGCTCGTATGTTGTCCCCTTTAAGAATTTGTGCAGATCCAGCTATGTAACGTAATAGAAAGGCAACACATAGTCTAATAAACAAACCACGCACAGGCGAAATGCAGAGGGCATTTTGGTGTGGAGCAAGTATTTTAGAGAGATTATGATCTTCATAAAAATATTGACCAGAGGATTGGCATAGTGAAAGTGTCACTGTGCTGGTAACCTGAGACTATGGCTAATGTTCTGACAACATCTCACCTTACACTTGTCACGACTTTAACTGCAGTTAATCAATCTGGAATCGAAAGGCAGTGGTAACCATGAAAGTGTCATCAAGTTTTGTAAAAAATTGTCCAATTCATTAATATCCTTTAGGGAGGGAAACCTGTTCTGGCCTACATGTGACACCAGACCCAGAGCTAATGTGGCTAACTATTAACTGCCCTCTGAAATGGCCCTAGCAAGCCACTCCCAAACTGATTCATAAAATCCCTCTAGTGTGAAAACAGGCCATTTGGCCCATCAAGTCCACACCAAAAGCACACTTCTGAAGAGCATCCTGCCCAGACCCACTCCCTGTACTGCATCTGTGCAGCTAACCCACCTAGCCTGCACGCTATGGTCAAAGTAACTTGCCAATCTGCATAACTTCGGACTGTGAGAGGAAACCGGAGCACCCAGAGAAAGCCCACACAGAAATAGGGAGAATACACAAACAGTTGCCTGAGGGTGGAATCGATCCCAGGTCCCTGGCGCTGTGAGGCAGCAGTGCTAGTCACTGAGCCACCGTGCCACCCCACTCAGTGTGAGGGCATTTAGGGTGGGTAACAAATGCTGACCTTGTCAGCAACACCCACACCTCATGAAAGAATAAAAAAAATCTGTTAAGAAGACCCGCTAACAGTTGCAGTTGTCCATTTAGCATCAGTTTCTGTTGTCTTTGACTGATTGCGATTTCTGTGCAGTGAGCTTCAGGCAAATTCAGTTTACACTGAATTTTTCCCGCTGTAGTTGTTTTAAGGGAAGGGAATTTTAATACCAGGGAGACCATCTCCATCATAAAAACATTCCTGAGCATGAAGGTTATTTGTGTCATTGGGAGCCATTGTTTCAGTGCTGTTTGACACACACGCTCACACTCACTCAGGCAAAATCTAATGATGACCATGAATCCACTGCCGATTGTTGGAAAAACCCATCTGGTTCACCAATGTCCTTTAGGGAAGGAAACTGCCATCCTTACTTGGTCTGGCCTACACGTGACCCCAGACCCACAGCGATGTGGTTGACTCTTCTCTGCCCTCTGGGCAATTAGGGATGGGCAATAAATGCCACCTGGCCAGCGACGCCCATATCCTGTGAATGAATAAAAGAAAAAACCTAGGATTCAGTCTGGTGGACCCACTTATCTGAACTGCTGCCGATGCAGGTATCTCCCACTTTAAATAAAGAAGCAGATACTGTCCACTGTTTTCCAGCTGCTGCCTCACCAACACATGATACAGTTTTTACATTCCCCTTCACAGCAAAAGCCAACATCACATTTGCCTTCCTAATTACCTGCTGTTCGGGAGGATAATTTGCTTATTTGTTTTAAACGTATCAACTTAAGAGTCTTAAAGCAGCGATGCTGCTGCAGGAATTGCTGGAAAAGCTTAGAAGGTCTGGCAGCACTTGTGGACAGAGAGCAACGTTACCATTTCAGAAGCTGGAAGTCTGAATTTAAAAAAAAACAAGAAACGCTGGAAATGTCTAGAGAGAGTTAATGTTTGCTAGGCCTACGGAGAAGCTCTGGAAGGGAATTCCAGAGTTTAAGTGGAGGCAGTTGGAGAAAT